>NC_137957.1:16367013-16617013 GCF_963924665.1 Micromys minutus | reverse complement strand
ACGCCCAGACACGTTAGGGGACCACGTGGGTGTGCACACTCTCTACTGGAGTGACCCCCACTACTGCAACAACCTGGAATCGCGATGCTTTTATTGTGAACAACATAGATGGCAGAGGTTAGCTTCCTTCTGTAGGTCTCTGCACCAGAACAGTCTCAGGTTGGAAACCCGCTGCAAGAGGGAAGCTAGTATTTGTTGTAGTTGTTGTTTTAACGCACTGATCAACGGTTAGTGAACACTTGTTAGATACACTGTTGGATACATTTGCACTTGGACCAAAGGAAGGGTTCGACATCCCTCTCAACTTTCTCCTGGGGTGGGGGCGGGGCTTAGCCATGCCTGTGGGTCTGAGAAGTTGGTTCTAGACCTGGCTGTGCCCACATGTCAAACAATACATATTCGTTCAGAACTTCACCACTCTTAACACACTCACGCACACTCACATAAGGCTTCCCTGACCTCCCACGATGATGCCTGCTTCCAGTTCCAGCCACCCAATAGGCTGAGGTGGAAGAACTGAGTGGGGAGGATTGTTAGGTCACACGATGAAACAAAAGTCCTATTTCCTCTTAACTTAGGAAAATTGTCTGGAGGCAGATGACTCCTCATCCAAATTCTAAGCTTCCAGGTCATGAGGAATCATATGTGGACATTATAAAGAAAACAGAAATCAATCAGTATGCTTCCCATGGCTGCGACCCAACCTGTAAATCAGTGTAAAGGAGAAAGGGGATGTTTTAGCTCATGCTGGTTCCGTTGCTTTGGGGCCTGTGAGGAGGCTGAACGGCAGTAGTTAGGAGCATCGTGGAGCAAAACTGCTTAGCTCATGGTAGCAGGACAGCAGGGAAGGAAGGGCTGTTTGATGCGGAAACAGGAAACCTTAGTATTCTCCAACTGGGTCTCGCCTCCTACACTTCCTGTCGCCCCTCCCCACCCTAAGGTCGGGACTTGGCTAAGCTATGAACCCATCGCTGGACCAATCATTGATGATGTTTGAGTCCTCGGGGTGTGTTCACCACCCACAGGTCCCTCTGGACACTGCTGTGCATGGGACAAGAGGCTTCCTGAACGTACAGGGCATATTTAAGATGCTGTCTTCGTGCCGCTACTGCTGTGACAAAGCACCAGAACCAAAGAAGCTTGAGGAGGAAAGGACTTATTCAGATCGCACTTGTACATCTCTCTGTGAATCCCTGAAGGAAAAGAGGGCAGGGACCCGGAGGCAGGAGCTGATGCAGAGGCCATGGAGGCTGCTGCTTTCTACCTTGCCCCCTATGGTGTGCTCAGCTTGTTCTCTTACAGAATCCAGGACCACCAGCCCAGGGGCAGAAACACCCACAATGGACTGATTCTTCCTCCATGAATCACTAATTAAGATATGCCTAACATGCTTGCCTACAACTTGATCTTGAAGGGATATTTTCTCAATCGAGGCTCCCTCCTCTCTAGCTTGTGTCAAGTTGACATAAAACTGGGCGGGAAGATGGAAACCTGCAGATGTGGTGGCATCTGCCTCTCATCCCATCCCTAGGGACACTGACCCAGGAACACTGAATTAAAGGTCTTCCTAGGCTAAATTGTGAGCATAAAGCCAGTGGAGGCAAAAGATCCTGTTTCAAAAGAAAAAAAAAAATCTAAATTCTAACAACCAAAAGCAATTGTCTGGAGTCAGAAACTGGATGAGATTTGATTACTGTTGCCCACAAAGAGGAAAAAGTGGAGAAAAAAAAATGGATATTTGGGTGAAGAGAATCACAGAATGAGCCCGGGACCCTCAGTTGGCGAGTATATAAACGGCTTCAAAAACCAGGCACAGTAACATTTGCTTCTAGCTGCATTTGGACTCCTCGCTGAGGTTAGAAGATCACTTGAGCCCCATAAATCTGTGAACGGGTCATCGACTTCCAAAGGGATCACGACCCACAGGTTGAGAACTGCTGCCGGTAGCAGTTCCATGAATCGTTGAATGGTTACTGTAGACACAGACAAGTTTTCCGAGGTAGCAGCTTTACGACGCTCTCGCCAGAACCAGAGGAACTGAACTATTCAAACGTGTCCAAAGTTTGAACTAAACAAATCCAAACTTGGAGAAGCTCCTGGCTGGGAATCACTTCGCAGCTACTGTCCCCCTTGATTGATGAAAAGATTGAGGGATCTGGCTTCATGACAACTATGGAGCCTCAGAGGTGGCACCAGTGGGAATCACCAGCCGCTGCTGCCGCCGGACCTCAAGCTTTTGGACATCCTTCAATCGTTCTGTTTTGCTAAGGGTAAGGACAATGGGGTCGAGTATTCTTTCAGCTGCGACTGTAATGAATTGCCTAGACATAATAGGCGCTTAATTCATGTTTGGAAGCAAATGAACTAATCGTTAAATCAGGAGTATAGGAGGCCTATAATTTGGCGAGGTCTCAGAAGACTGATTCACTTATATATGTTCGTCTGCCTCTTGCCTTATAATTATTATGTCTTCCTCCATGGGGATTTGGAAAAGCTTGTAATAAAACACGCACCAAATAGGAAACATAAATAATAAATAAAGCCAGCATCAGGAGACGCTTACGTTCAGCAAATACAACTTAGCTGAATGGGAGGAAACACACAGGCAGTAAGATAGTGCCTAATTATCTAAGCCCAGCTGCAAATTGGTACTAGGTTTTCTGCTGAATGAAACAGATGCCAAACACAGTCATCTTGACTACACAGGCCAATGATTCTAGTTCCTTAAGATTTGTAGGAAATTAGCTTTAAGATAGAGTTTGGTCTGCCACTTTATTCTTGGAACATTATGGGGATATGGTAAACAGCCCTCTATATACTATTCTATAGCGAATTCTATATGGGCTCTAGCACAGCTGTTTCTCATCCTTCCTGATGCTGGAACCCTTTAATACAGTTTTTCCTGCTTCGGTGAACCCCCAACTAGAAAATTATTTCCGTTGCTACTTCATAACTGTGAGTTTGCTGCTGTCGAGAGTTGTGATGTAAAGATCTGCTAGGCAGGGTATCTGATATACCGACCCCTATGAAAAGGTCATTGGACATCCCCCAGGGATTTCTACCTAAAGGTCGAAAACCTCTGCTGTGGCACAACCGTCATAGTTCACTGAAAGCAATTTTTTAGACATCTAGGATGTACTGCTGAGTCAGAAACTTTCAAAGTGTGGATGGAATCAAAGAATTCATCTACAAAATTGAGAGAAGCACGTATCCCCGTCTACAGTTTTACACCAGCGTCACCTTGAACCAGACATTTGACATGGGTGGGAAACAGATCGTATGTTCTCTCCTAAGGCGGAAGCATGGCTGTTCTGCATCGTTGCTAGGTAATAGTGTGCTAAATTTCTTTTAGGGGTTTTTAAAGGAAAAGCGAGTTAGGCTTCTAACCAAAGATTGTCTTCGGCAGGGATGTCCAGTTAAGACGTCCTGACTTGAAAGATCTGTGCTAGTATTCTGAGTGCTCATGACGATGGTGGTGGATGGGGCTCAGGCAGGTGGTTTACGGTCAGGGTTGTTCATGCAGCTGCAGTTTGACAGTGGCTGGAAGCACCCGCAGTCAGCTGGAGGCTGGAATTGGGCCCTTACATATCTATGAACTTAACAGTGGCTCAGGACTCTTAGCTCTAAAGTGCTCTTAACCACTGAGCCATCTCTTCAGCCCAACACCTGACTTTCTTAGTGTTAGGTTCAGAGCAGTCCCCCAAATGGCTGTGCTGGTGACAAGGTCTTTTATTTTCTTTCTTTCTTTCTTTCTTTCTTTCTTTCCTGTTAGATTTATTTATTTATTTTATATAAAGTACACTGTAGCTGTCTTCAGACACACCAGAAGAGGGCATCAGATCCCATTACAGATGGTTGTGAGCCATTATGTGGTTGCTGAGAATTGAACTCAGGATCTCTGGAAGAGCAGCCAGTGCTCTAACCACTGAGCAACCTCTGCAGGCCCTGGTGACAATGTCTTAAACAGAAGAACTTTGGCTGGGTTAACAGGATGGCTCTTACTGAGTAAACAGGGGCCCAACGGTGGGTTTCTGTTTTCCAGGCGAAACCCATCAGGAACCGCCCTTAACCCCAAAGGTCTACTCCATTGGGCAAGGGCATCTAGTTCTCAGCCTGCATCAACTCAAGGACCCCATCTTTTGTCATAAAATCTGCTTGCTTTCCCATCATTTTGTGCATCCGTCTGCCCCCACCCCATGGCCTTGGCAAGTTTGATCCCCAATAAACCCGTTTTCCTACCCACGAAGCTGTCTAGTTCAGTGGCTTTGGGGTGCTGCATGGAAGAGGGATTTATTTAGACTTTGAATAACAGTCCTGTCAGAAAGGCTTTGCCTGCTGCTTCATTTAAATTGAGGCTCCTGGAGCTGGAGAGACTGCTCAGTGGTTAGAGCACCGACTGCTCTTCCAGAGGTCCTGAGTTCAAATCCCAGCAACCACAAGGTGGCTCACAACCATCTGTAATGGGATCTGATGCCCTCTTCTGGTCTGTTTTATATAATGTATAAATCTTTAAAGATAAGTAGAGACTCTTCAGTAAATGAAATGCTTTCACAGGTGCTCAGGGTCCCACCCTTCATTGAGGACCCCCCCATCACCACAAATTCCAGTGCTTTCTTAGGATGATGGTAGCCAAAGGGAAGGGAAGGCCTCCTGCTTGTCTATTCCAGTCTGGGCTGGCTTGTGCTCACTCAGTCAGTTACATTCCAGATTTCCATTTCTGGCCCCTGCAGTAAGAACTCCAACCCTGTATCATATCCATGGAATTGGATTTTAGCTCTAAATCTAAGGAGTTCTATTTGAATCTACATTATTCCTTTTATACGTCACCAAAGGAGCCAAGAATAATAACAGGGGTGTTTGACAGAATTCTGAGTGTTCAGGACCCCAACTCCACCAGCCTTCCAGACAGGTAGGTGTCCTGAGAGCAGACTCAGGCCCTGCAGGCCCAGAGGCTAGCAGAGTGTGGTCAGTGTCTTAGTCAGGGTTTCTGTTCCTGCACAAACATCAAGACCAAGAAGCAAGTTGGGGAGGAAAGGGTTTATTCAGCTCACACTTCCACATTGCTGTTCATCACCAAAGGAAGTCAGGACTGGAACCCAAGCAGGTCAGGAAGCAGGAGCTGATGCAGAGGCCATGGAGGGATGTCACTTACTGACTTGCTTCCCCTGGCTTGCTCAGCCTGCTTTCTTACAGAACCCAGGTCTACCAGCCCAGGGATGGCACCACCCACAATGGGCTGGGCCTTCCCCCCTTGATCACTAATTGGGAAAATGCCTTCCAGCTGGATCTCATGGAGGCATTTCCTCAACTGAGGCTCCTTTCTCTGTGATAACTCCAGCTTGTGTCAAGTTGACAGAAAAGCAGCCAGTACAGTCAGTTAGGGTGGGAAGTGTGTGTAACCCCCACACCTTCTGTTTTCTGCTGTCCAAGACTTGTGGCAAATACAGCCCCTCATTCTCCAAACAGTTCACTACAGTACAACTGTCAGCATTTTAAAATGTATACAGAGAGGGACAATATATATGCCGCAAAAGCCACAATCCTGAATGTTAGCATTCATCCCTTCTAGGCTCTGCCTCACAGTTACCTGGCAACAGCTAGGTGGGCCTGACTCACTATAAAAGGGGCTGCTCACTCCCTCCTCTCTCTCCTGCCCTCTTTTACCCTCTCTGCCCCCTTCTCACCTTATTTCCCTCCCCCTCTCTTCACATGATCCTTGCCAGCCTCTCTCTCTGTGTCTCTTCCCTCTCCACTCCCCCTTTCTCTAACTCCCTCCTCAACTCCCCTCCCCATGCCCTAAACAAACTCTATTCTATACTATATCTGTCATATGGCTGGTCCCTCAGGGGCAAGGGACACCTCAGCATGGGCCCTCAGAGGTACTCTCTTCCACCTCACCATACTGTGCCGTGCCTCTACCAAACATATCCTGGCTCTTTCTTTTACAGCCCTGAGTAGGTTAAGGAAGGATTCCCTGTGCCTTGCTCATGGATGCTCATGCTATTAGCAGGTGGATTTATTTTGCATCTTCTCAGTCAGTACCCCATCCACACTGAGAGTGAATCATTCATTATTCCAGTGAATGTTACCATTGATTAGGATTTTAGATTTCTTTTTCTTTCTTTCTTTCTTTCTTCCTTCCTTTCTTTCTTTCTTTCTTTCTCTTTCTTTCTTTCCTTCTTTCTTTCTCCCCCCTCTCTTTCTTTTCCTTTTCTTCTCTTTATCTTCCTTTCTTTCTTTATTGGATAGTGGATTTGAGTTTTCTTGTTTGTGCTTGTTTTAGCAGGGACACATCATGGAGCCCTGGCTGTCCTGGAACTCACCGTGTAGATCAGACTATCCTCAAACTCACAAAGATCCGCCTGTCTCTGCCTCCTGACTGCTTGGGGGGATTAAAAGTGTTTTCCACCAGGTCTGGTTAATTTTGTTTGTTTGTTTGAGACAGGAAGCACATACTTTATATTGATAAACTGACATGTGCAGTTTGAGTTCACTGAGAATCTGGAGCTGGCTGTTGGGCTTCTTCTCCTTTCTTCATTTCATGAGCCAAACATGTTTGTCTCAGAGTATTCTCCAAGGACCCCTGTGTGGGGATGGCTGGCTCCCTTAACGCTGACAGGGAGAGTAGAAGGCAATAGTACATGAGTAAAACTATGATTGGCCAGCTATGGTGGTACCCACCTATAATCTCAGAACTCAAGAGGCAGAAGTGGGCAGATCCCTGTGAGTTTGAAACCAGCCTGATCTACCCAGCGAGTTCCAAGCCAGCCAGGGCTACATAGTGAGACCCTGTCTCAAAAACAAACAAACCAACAAAACCCCCAATAAATTTATGTCCTTGAAGATAACTAGAACACAGACCATTCCCAACAGTTCATCCCACAATAGAAAAGTGCCCGTGCTGAGAGAACCCAGGTGTTCAGTCCTTCATGTGAAGCCATTCATGGAGACAAATGTCAATCAGGAGCTGCTGTAACTTCTGCAGGACTCTGGGAGCACCCAACTTGATGATGTCGTTTCTATTCATTACTATTCTTTTTTGAAAAGATTTATTTATTTATTTTATACAGTACATTGTAGCTGTCCTCAGACACACCAGAAGAAGGCGACAGATCCTATTTATTACAGGTGGGTTTGAGCCACTATGTGGTTGCTGGGAGTTGAACCCAGGACCTCTGAAAGAACAGTCAGTGCTCTTAACCACTGAGCCATCTCCCCAGCCCCATTACTATTCTTTTACTCCAACACTTTACCCAAAGGGACACTCTACTTTGCTGGGGATTCTCTATATTAGGAACTTCAGCCTACCGCTTTAATGGGGATTTAGTTGTTTGCTAATTGTTTTATTTTATGTGTATGTGTACGCCACGTGCTTGCAGTACCCTTGGAGGCTAAAAGGGGACCTCATATCTCTTAGAACTGGAGTTACAGATGGTTGTGAGCCACCTTGCAGGTGCTGGGATTCGAACCCTGGGACTTGTGATAGAGCAGCCAGTGCTCCTAACTGCTCAGCCATCTCTCCAGCACTTGCTAAATGCTTTGAGTACTCAATTTGGTGATTCCTTGTTGTCTGTCTGTCTGTCCTGCACTGGCTACTTATTCTTTTCCTTTAGCTTGCTACATAAACTCAGTCAAAGTGGATATATGGCTGTCTAGATCATCCACTGGACCACAAAGATTCAAACTTGCTCTGTAGCTAAAGATGACCTATACCTCCCAGGTGCTGGGGTCACAGGTATGTGCTACCATGCCTGGTCATTACTGATTGGTTTTGTCTATTCCTAGATTTGTAGAAGTGGAATTAGTACTAGAGATGGCTCAGCGGTTAAGAGCACTGGCTGCTCTTCCAGAGGTCCACATGGTGGCTCACAACCATCTGTAATGGGATCCGATGCCCTCTTCTGGTGTGTCTGAAGACAGCAACATAAACAAATATATATATTAAATATATATAAATATATATCAAATATATATTAAAGTGGAATTAAATGGTATACAGGTATAGGTATAGATTTTTTTTAAAAAATTTGTTTCTTAAATTCAACTTAATATCTATGCAGCCTATATGTTACTTGTACTGATATTTTTTTTCATTTTCGTGATTCATTGCTGTATGCTCTCCCAATTCATCTGTAGGGAAGCATGAGGTTCCTTTTTTCTGTCTGATACAAACGAAACCTTGACAGTCCCTTCCTTGTCTTACCTGCGTGCGAGGTCCACTCCACCTTCCGCTTTGTTTGTGGGGATTCATCCCTTTGTACTTTTGGGATGTCTTTCCTACCTCCCTGCAAGGGTCTGAAAATCGATGGAGGAAGACCCGAGTCAGAGTATGCAAAGACAGTGTTTATTTTGCAGAAACGACCAGCACGTGGGGGAGGGGGACCACTCTTTGAAAATTGCGACCCCAGACAAAGGCACACAGGCCTTCTTTTAGGGAACCAAGGGAACCCTCTAGAAGGATTAGGTAATCTAAAATTGCATTGCTGGGTGTCTAGGGGGTCCCAGGTGGTCAGTGGTCTGCATTCCTATGTCATGAATGTTTAGTCAGAGGATGAGATAAGGCTGCCCAGCACAGACAGTTCACTCTGAGATAAGCTATTTCCTCTTTTTTGTGGTTATCCCCAGGCTGTTCTTTGGGAGGGGGTTTTATGAGCTTGTTTATGGTCTGTTCCTGGAGCTGGTGCCTTTTCAAAATCAGGCCAGGTCCTTAAATGGTATCCAAATGCGGTTTATGTCGACCTTTCAGTCCCGTGACTTCAGAAACAAGCTGTTACTGGCCAGTCAAGGTGCGACGCTGTCGGTTGGTGAACTTAGGACAGTTGACTTCAACAGAAGTAAAAAGCAGCTGAGAGGCACCCAAACTTCTCTTCTGGTCTCTGGAGTGAGGTTTTGTGCTAGTATCTTTAGATCCAATCAATCTTTCAAGAAGGATCCATGGTAACCCACTGAGATGGCTGTGGGTGGAGCCTAGACTAAATACCCACATAGTTTGCTTTTTACCAGGATAACCGAGAGAACCCAGAGAACCATCCTTTGGGCTGGTGAGGACAAGCATTTACATATAGAAATTTACAAGCATTTACATATAGAAAGCTGGTTAAGGGCTATGGAGAGGACAATACCAAACATTCCACCTGCACTTTAATTCTCTGCTCTGCACAGCAATTGACAATTGAAAATTCGGGGGACATACTTACAGGCAGCCAGATGTGTGTGTGTGTGGGGGGGGGGGAGTCATCCCAATGGCTGAGAGCTTGCTTCCTAGTTCAGATCGTCATCGGCTCTGTGTGTCGTCCTATGGTTCAAACAGCAGCAGCAGAGTTTTCTGGAGCTCTTTCATAAGGGCACTGATGCCATTCAGAAGGCTCTGTTCTCTTGAACTGTTCGGGTTTTTTTGTTTTAGGATTTGGGACTGAAGTGCATATTTTACATAACAAAGCTGACCTGGTCTCCAGGATCTCCCAGCATCCCTCAGTCCAACCCTGAATTCTTCTCTCTTCTCCCAACCTTCAACACCCCCTCCTACCCCCACTTCATGACATCTCGACTCCCCTGGCCTCAATCCTTGGAGCCAGTGAACTAGAGCAGCTTCCTGATAAATCTGCCTTCAATATATTCTAATCTGACTTGAATTGGCGGCTCCATCCCTAACCCCATCTCACACACACCAAGGCATAGGGGCCAACATGAATTTTAGTGGTACCAGCACAGATCTTCAGTCCTTTGCCCTAAGGAAGTTTTAGGTGGAGAAGGGCTATCACACTTCATAATTGCACAAAGGAGAACAGTTCGATGTGGGACAAACAAAACCTGGAATCCAATTAGTGTGAATTTTCACTTAACACTTTCTTGGCTAGGCTAGGAAGGCAGAGTGATGTTTCTTCAAGCATGTTGGCCATGGGTTCATCTCTAGAAATGTTCTCAGGGTGCACAAGAAACAGCAGGAGTAAGGGTTGAGAGGAAGAACCAGCACTGGTAAGTTACCTCTCTACTTGGAAATTATTGGATACACAGGCTTCTATCTCTTCCAGCAGTGACCCAGGTGAGTTAAGAAGAACAAGCCTAGTTTGATAACTTGCTGTCTTAGTTTCTTTTCCTTTTGCCAAGACAAAACACCCCAGGAAAGCGATTTAGGAAGGAAGAGTTTATTCCAGGTCACAGTCCCACTGAGTCAGTCATTGTAGGGTAGTCACGGGATCTTGGTCATATTGTATCTGCACCCAGGAAGCAGATAAGGTTGCCTGGCCTTGGTGGCTTTCTTCTTTTGTAGCTTTTTTCTTTTTTACATAGTCTAGAACCGAAGTCAGGGAATGGTGCCCCTCTACTTTTAGTGTATGCTTTTGTAGTTCTATCTACTAACCCAATTAACATATTCACTGGAGGCACGCCCAGAGTCCAAATAATCCCTTACGTGTACCTGGAGGTTAAACTCCAGAGTGGTTCTGTCAAGTTGACAGTTAATACATTACATTTTCCTAAGGTCTCTGAGAAGCAATATGTCATTGTCACACGCCATTTCATTTCCTGGTGAGTGCTAATTAATCTTTTTCCTGCAAAAATAGAGATTTATGAGGTAGTTAAGGTCAAACGCGCTTTGGGGTGCCGTGGAACAGCAAAGTGACTTGCACATCCAATTTTGTAAACAGATATTAGGTTACCAATTAAGCAGTTCAGCCTGAGCCAGTGTCTCTTGTTCCAACCCATAGGGGACAGGGGAGACAGTGCCTTTGCTTCTAGAGCCCGGGAAGTCATGCTTTGAAGCCATTATTAAAATCATATTTGAATTGCTGTCAGCTTACTACAGTGTTGGCCTGAAGTCCCAAAGTGAGTAGAATTGTCTGTCTCATAATGGATCAATTTTTTAAAGAGTAGCTGTATATATAGTCCACCAGAGTCCTTGACAAACTAATATAAATTTTGGATTAGTTTAAAAACAATCATTTAAACACTTCAGGTATCAGCCCTGAGAAGGTTGTGGTCCTGTGGAGACAGTTCCTTTATAGGAAAAAAAAGCTCATTTCCTTGCTCTCTTTATAATGTCCAAGACGACTTTGTGCCTATTCATGTTACTAAGTCTGGCACCCACTGAATGTTTACTGAACCCTTCCTCCTGTCAAGAACTCCACTGTTATCGTTATTTTTTCAGAGAGCAATAAAAACAGAAACTCCTATTGGTGAGGCCAGTTGTTTTGAATCCTTTGCTATGGATTAATCATGGAGAGAATCAATGCAGACCAACCAGACTAGCAGTTGGAGACCCCATTTAGAATAATAACAGATGGTGGTGGTGGTGTGCATTCAATCTTGAGAGGCAGAGGCAGGTAGAGCTACGTGAGTTTCAGGCCAGCCTGGTCTACAAAATGATTCTAGGTCGACCAGAAGAACAAAGCAAGGCCCTGTGTCTAAGGCAATAATTAAACAAGTAAATAAGTGGATAAAGAAATAGAAACGAACTCGGTGCTGATGTAGTCTGTCATTCCAGCGCTAAGAGGCTAAGAGTCTAAGCCATATGGTGAGTTTAAGGTCAACCTGGATGCATATGAGATCCTGTCTCTTCAAAGTAGATATTCAGTGCCCTGCCCTCAACATCATCAACATGTTGAGTTACCTCATCGCTGCCTATGTACCCAGCTAGCATCTCTGTTGGGACCTTCTGAGGTGCTAATTGCAGCTGGGAATTAATCATTATTCTGACTGAGCCAGAGTCTTGTTTTCTCCTCAAGCTTCTCGTTATTAAGTTTGCATGAATTGCTGAGTCCACGGACAGCACTGGTGTAAATTACCATTCAGCGATACACATTAAACACTCAGGGCGGGTTTTTACTATGCAGCCTATTGAACGAATCTGTGCACGCAAAAAATAAAAACGGTTAACTCTCTCTCTCTTTCTCTCTCTCTCTCTCTCTCTCTCTCTCTCTCTCTCTCTCTCTCTCTCTCTCTCTCTCTCTCTCTCTCTCTCTCTCTCTCTCTCTCTCTCCTTTTTCAGAGAAGTAAAACTTCCAAAGAGACACTCTGAAATACAGGCCTATTTAGCATTGAGGTGAGGTCCCTAAGCCTCTAAACTGGGACTTAAGAAGCAAGGCTTATCTCAAAGGGCTGTGCAGGGGCTGGTCTCCAGCCCAGAAGAGGACAGAATGCTGCAGAGGGCATTTTAGAACTTCTGCTTGTCCACTCGGAGAACCCCAGTCCCGGGCAGATGCTGTGGAGCTCGCCTCTGATCTCAGCACTTAGGAGGTGGAGACAGGCCGATCATCTCTGAGCTCCAGGACAGCCTGCTCTACAGAATGAGTTCTAGGCCAGCCAGGGCGTTTCCACTCCCATCGAATGTATCCTTGTCCGGACGGCTGGCTTACAGTCTTTCTCGCAAGCTGGGCTGGGGCAGAGACAGAACCCATCTTGTTCAGCCTGTCACCGCAGCGCTCAGCTCTGCGCTGTACAGCCTACTAGGCTCACCGGCCCGGTCCAGGAGGTCACGTGCCGCTACCGGGACCACAGGCATCAGCTTCCCGCCGTCTACTCCGTTTCTACTCCTTCACCAGTGCAATGTGTTGTCCGCACGCTTGCAGCGGTGAAGCGTGGCACCTGGGGAGGGAGTGGTGCTGTGCTGCGGTGTGTGCGTGTTTAAAAGGCAAGCCCACTTTTATTATCTCCAGCCCTTCCGTGATTTCTCGGTCCTCTAACTCAGAGTCGAACCCCCCTCAAACAGTCTCTCAGGGGTTACCTCAAGCTTTCTCTCCGTTCCCCACACCGCCTCTTCCTCACACGCCCTTTATCTACTTCTCCTTGCTAGCCCACGGCTTCGGGTCGTTTCCTTACAGAAGCCTCCGTGGTGTTCCTTCCAGTAGGGCTGACGTTTCTTTTCCATAGCGTCTTCTCCAGCTTATTCATTAACAGTGTCATCATTAGGTATCTGTTTCTCTAATTTGACTTGCAAATTTCTTGAGCGCGAGGGACACGCCCACTCCACTCAACCCTGAGAGCCTAAGAGCAACCCATAAAGTGCGTGGAGGGTCTGATTGTGCTAGTCCGGTGACGGAAAAACAGAAGGGGGGAGAGGCTGGAGGAGCGCGGAGGGCCCCGGGATTTGTGACCCCAGCAAGAGTTCAGAGGGATGCATTTGCCATGGCTTGCCATGAAGTCCCCAAGAGGTGGCAATGCGAACCACTCTTGTCTTACTTAGTACTGGGTGGGTGGGGAGCAGGGAGTTGTCCCTGCAAATGTGGACCCACTTCAGAGGAATTAAACCCACCCTGTTGGGAATTACACAGTTGGTCCATGGAGGACCAGGTTCCACGCTTACGCATCTCCTTTTACAGCAAGCTGGTTTTCTCATGGGTAGGAACCACCAAGGTGCAGACTGATCATCGCCAGGGGCTGCTGTGCTGCCCCTGCCTGTCTGACCTGGAGTCAGCAGCGTCTGAGTCTATTATTTATTCAGTCCATCCCGGAGTCTGGGGTGCGATGGTCGTTACCCGGATGTTAGTGCGGACCGCCGGCGTTCCGTGCTTTGCTCCTGGTGTCTTTCACTGGTTCCTGTAGGACGTCATGGTGAGAACACTCACACAGCTGCCTTTGGGAATCCGATGGGAGTTCAGTCACGTGGCAGAGATACAGGTGGTAAAGTGTCCGGGCAGGTGACAACGGAGCTGAGAGAGAATTATTCCTGTCTTAGGCAAGGCTTTAAATGGAGCAAGGGAGCAAGTTCAGAGACTGCTGGATGCGCGGTCACATGACACCCTGCCCGCTCCATTCTCGTCACACTAGGATCCTATTAGAAGAAAGGCATGCTCCATTTTGTGGTTTGGGGTGTGTGTGTGTGTGTGGGTGTGTGTGTGGTGTGTGTGTGTGTGTTTGTGTTGGGGGAAGTGTGGAATAGGAGGCTTTAACGAGTTGGAAATAAATCACTGTCTATATAGTAGTGTTCTATTGATTAAGAGAAAAATGACTCCTGGTAGCGTTCTTGGTTGGCATCATTGATCTATATCTGTAATTTTTAATTGTTTTGTAAAGACAAAATTGATTCAACGACAAAATCTTCCCCCCCTTTCTTTCTTTTTTCTTTTTTTCTTTTGAGAGACTGCATAGACCTGGTTAGCCTGGTTAGGCTTTATATGCCAACCAGGCTGGTCTTAAATTCACAGAGATCCAATTACCCCTGCTGCCTCCTGGGCACTAGAATTAAAGGTGCGTGGGGCAGAATGAAATATCTTGAGTAATTTAGAAATCGTAAAACCTTATCTTTGCCTCCATTCTGTGACATTAAAATACAGAATATATAACGAAGGTCTAAAGAACCATACTTACTCGTTTTTGAAAAGTATACTCAGAATTCTTATTTCTAGATATTTATACAAATAGGAGTCTCCAGCCAGGTAGTGGCGGCACATGCTTTAACACTCAGGAGACAGAGGCAGGAGGATCTCTGTGAGGCTAGCCTGGTCTACAATGCAAGTTCCTGGCCAGCCAGGGCTACACAGAGAAATCCTGTCTTGAAAAACAACAGCAACAATGAGAAAGGGTTTTCGTCTTGTTTGTCCCCCTTTAGGCAATCGCAAATACTTGATTTCATGGTTAGCTTCATTGTTTCCAAGGCTCTGTGCTAAATGACCCAACTCAGGCCTTGTCTTGAAGAAGCGAATGGGCGAAGGGAGAAACAGTCTCTGCATGTTCAGGCTGTGTGTGTTCTTCATGTGTCCTTGGCATCCTTTTGTGCATTCTGGCTTAGCTGGGGGATATCTGCAGTGGTACGTGCTTGTGTTTAGAATCAACCTTGCAGACGTCGAACACAGACTATCAAATATTAGATCAATCGTGCATCTGAGGCGTTTTTAGAAATGAACCTGTTCCTCCATATTCAAATTCTGAAAGCTTTAATACACTTGAGATGGCCTTTAAATAAGGTTCTGTATTCGTTATTTATTGCTAACCATTTATCCCCAATTTAAGTGTGTCAGCCTTTCCTCTCTCTCCTTTCCTCCTTCCCTCCCCCTCCTTCCTTCCCTCTCTCCCTCTCTCCCTCTTTCTCTCCCTCCTTTCCTGTTTCATTTTCACTTTTTTTAAATTCTGAGACAAGGCTTTACTGTGTAACCTTGCCTTATCTCAAACAAGCTATCCCCCTGCCTCATTCCTGGCTTGTGTATGCATTCTTGAAGTAAAGAACTATCAAATTCATCACTGAGTCACTGACTCTGGGTTTTGTCGGCGGTGAAGTGAGATTGTATACTTTCTCAGCCTCCCCTCTCCTTTTATTTTTCTTTTCCTGAAAGTTACTATTTTTAAGGGTCAACATGTCATAGATTCTCAGGGATCAGGGTCTACCCTGGGTCTGGTCTGACAGTGCAGGTCCCGTTGGGCATTCCTCCTCGGCCTTGGGTCTCAGTGTGGTTAGGAAGATGGGAACTCTTCATTCTTTCTCATGGACAGACTTCCTGTGCCTCTAGAGAGAAGCATCTACGGTTCCATATTTCTGTTGTTCTCAGTGGACTGTGGGATTTGAAGCTTCAGGTTTTTCCTTGCTACCCAGCCATCAGTCTGTGATGGATAAGAGGTGAGGAAGGCATATATTTTATTGAGCTTTGTTCTGTTCAGACATCGTCTTGCTTCATCAGGTAAAATTATTTATAGAGTGCTATTATATATACCTACATACACACAGATGTGGGTACATATATGTGTATGTGTTACAATTAAAGTGAAAGACCCCTGAATTGGGGAAGCCCCTCACTTTAGTACAGGGAGAATGGGAACCCAAGAACTCACAGAAATTCAGTCTTGCTGCAGTCAGGCAAGAGGTTTATTGGGGGCAGGGGAGGCCAGAGCTCTGGGGACGGCACATATCTCACGCAGGAGATAGAGGAGTCAACCCGAACTCAATTAGGGGGACATATTTATAGGGAAAATTACATAGGCAGTTAGCAACAGGCGCATAGCAATTTCATTGGTTCATTCAAATTGGCACACGCTGCCTACTTTGGACATGATTCAATGCTAGACCACCCTGTTTTGGGGGCACACCAACCTTCATACTAGTTTTTCTCAGAACTGCAGACTCAGACCTTATTAAGACCAGGTGGTCTGTGGTTTTTGTTCTCAGTCTTGAGGCATACTTGTCCTCAAGGCAGGGTTAGTGGGGCCAATTTAAAAATTTAACTCTTTCAAAAGTTAATACCTGACTTTTGTCCCTGGTTCTTGGCTCACGGGTTCTGGAATACTGTCTACAGTGGAGTTTCCTTATAGGTGTTTTGTAGGTCTCAGGTGATGTTGGAGAAGAGCTGGCTGGTATGAGAGGGAAAAAGCCTTCAATTTTCTAATTTAAAGATACTTTGAAACTGGCTTATGACTTATATGTATACATATTTGCATATATTTATATATAAACACACACATTGCTGTTGTTGTTTCTTTATGTTGGTGGACCAACTGAAACCACACCTTCACATAGGTTAGGCAATCACTGTACCCCTGAGCCACATTCCCAGCCCTCATAAGCCAGCACTGTCTGTTCTAAGGCACAAAATCATCTGTTTTGTCAGGAAGGCACACAAATACACGAGTAAGTAATTTGTGAGTAGAGGGCAGCAGAGAATGCTTCAAAAGCATGTTAGGACAGCTCAGCCTGACATGGTGCTGTGCACCTGTAGTCCCAGCTACCTGGAGGTTGAGGCAGGGTCTCTTTAGTGCATGGATTTGAAGCCCAGCCCAGTGAATCCCATAAAAAAAAAAAGAGAGAGAGCGAGAGATTTGTTTATTTTATGTAAGGACACAGCTGCTCTCTTCAGAGACACCAGATCCCATTACAGATGGTTGTGAGCCTCCACGTGGTTGCTGGGGATTGAACTCTGGATCTAGAAGAACAGTCAGTGGGCTTAACCGCCAAGTCATCTCTCCAGCTCCCTGAATCCCAGTCTTAAGATGCCTCTCTATCTCTGCTTGTATGGATGGCGATCCAGTCAGCCTGGTAAGGGAGCACGGGAGGTGGGGAAGGGCATCCACAGTCTCTGCCGTCCTCAGCTACTGCTGTGTGAAGAATCTCCTGGAAGCATTAGGAAGCACGTGCACTCTGGAACCACACCTCAGGGGAATCAGTTGTGACTGGCCTGGTATCACTATTTTCTCCAGAGCTCCTCATGCAGGAGGCCGAGTGGAAAGTAATGATCCAAGTGATGCTACTTTTAATGTCCTATGTGGTCATCCGGGGTTCAAAGGTAAGGATGTCATGTCCCGCGCAACCGTCTCGCCTGCAAGAACGACGCGGCACACGAAATAGGATTCTTCTGCGGTAAACTTTAATGCTCTCGAGAGGCAGAGCATAATCATACATCAAGTAGAAGCGAAGACCATGAACTATCTAGCCCGTCCCCTTATAAAGGGATCAGTCCTTGCCTTGGACGCGGAGCCCCCTGATTGGTTGAAACTCATCAGGCCCTATGACGCCACGGGAGAGGCAGAGCTCAAGGAGTGGAAAGTTACCCAGCACGTGCGCACATGGCTTGTTTACTGCTAACTCCAGCCGGATGTCAGCGCCATCTTGTAATGGAGAATGTGCAGGCGGCGCCCCACAATGTCAGAAGGCATCTAACTTAGAGCTTCAAGTGACGCTAACAATATGCTCTTTCTTATGAAGAACAAAGTTATTCTCGACTCACACGCACAAAATAATAAATCTATGTAATGAAGAATACAAAGCAGATTGTCTATTTCAGAGTTTCTTTTTTTTTTTTTGTCATGCTAAAAGATCTTTCTTGCTAGCCTATGATGGAGCATACCTTTGATCCAAAAGCATAGGAGACAGAGGCAGGCAGATTTTCTGGGTTCAAGGCCACCCTGGTCTACATAGTGAGTTCCAGGACAGCCAGGGCTACACACTCCAAGCCAAGCACTTTTCTTTCCTTCTGAAAGGATTGTGACCATATTACTAAACACTTTAAAAATGTTTATTTACTTCATTTCATTGTGTATGGGTGTTTTGCCTGCAGCTATGTATGTGCACCAATGCGTGCCTGGTGCCCTAGGAGGCCAAACAAGGGTGTCTGAGCAGTTGTATGGGTCCTGGGAACTGAACCCAGGGCTTCCACAAGTACCAATGCGTGCCTGGTGCCCTAGGAGGCCAAACAAGGGTGTCTGAGCAGTTGTATGGGTCCTGGGAACTGAACCCAGGGCTTCCACAAGAGAAAGAAGTGTTCATAACCACAGAGCCATCATGTGGCTAGTTCACATAACTGCCTGCTGAACTTTGCTAGTCAGCTGGGCCACACGCACCTGTGGGTCTCTATCTTCTTTTTCTTTATTTTATGCATGTAAGTACAATGTCGCTCTCTTCAGGCACACCAGAAGAGGGCATCAGATGCCATTACAGATGGTTGTGAGCCACCATGTGGTTGCTGGGAATTGAACTTAGGACCTCTGGACGAGCAGTTAGTGCTCTTAACCGCTGAGCCATCTCTCCAGCCTAGGATCTCTGTCTTGTACATGCACGGCTCCAAATGCCTGAAATCTTAGCATTCAAGGGATAGAGTTGGAAGGCTGAGTTTGAGGCCAGCTGGGTTACATGATGGAAGCCTGCCTCAGAGAGGGGTGGTCAGAAGAATAGAAAGAAAATTTCCATTTATTTTTATGACTTAAGTTACTATATGTACACTTTGAAAAACATATACTATACCAGTTACATTAGTATATTAATTACACAATGTATACATGTTTTCTTTTTCCAAATAATCAAGAACTTGGAGACTTTTCAGCTGGTTCATTTTTCCTTTAAAAGGCTCTTTCCCTCCCACAGCTTAAAATCATATTAGTAATATATTCCCCCACAATTCTTTGGTGTCTCCTAAAAAAATAAAACCAAGAGGGAAAATTCAGGGAAGTTCTCTTATCTTGAGATCTAAATATGCTAGAAAGATAGAGGTCTGTGACTGGGGGTAGTACAACTTAGGGGGCCGTCAAAATAAAGAGAAAAAAAAAGTGCTAATATTTAAAGTAGCCCTAGATAGATTAAAAAAAAAAAAAAAAAAAACCCTTAGAAAAATCTCCTTTCTATATACTCTCATTTCTAAATTCAAATTGTTGGCAAATAATTATGAGGAATAATAGCACATCATTTATTTTCTTGCCGGCTGAGGTCTGGCAGAGTCAAAGCACGGGAGCATGCAGTTTTAAAACTGAACAATTAGTTCACAATGATGGGAATTGAGGTTACCATGGCAACCCGATCTCGCAGCTCTGTGTGAGGCCATATTGTGTTGGTGTTTGAGTGGCAGAAACTGGTGGCTGTGATTTTCCCTCCGGGCTATGTTGAGGTCCAGATAGGAAGTTTTTCTTGGGAAAGTTCGGGAAAGGCTAGGTCCTTCCAGATCTGCAGAGAAAGATTGTGTGATTTTTTTTTTTTTTTTTTTTTAAAGAGCTATGACATGCATTGCCAGTAGCAATAGCGATATTCAGCCTTCAGCTTAGCCAAAACAATCTCGAATTTTAGAGTGTCTGTGAAAACAGCTACACAGATGGGTAATGGTTAAAGGGGTTGTTTCTAGTCATTCATTCAGCGAAGCTGGTTAGGTTTCCTCAGCTCCGAGGACAGACCTCTGATCTCTGCCGGGTCCTCACAGTCATATCTGAACGCACTAGACATGAGTAATTTATGCACTACAGCGTGTCTCTGTTTCGGTCGCTGAATCCAGAACCCGCATCAGTGTCTAGAACACAGCGAGGTTCTACCCTTAGCATCCCCACACCAATAACAAAACTCCATTATGTAGTAGACTGTACAAGTTCTAGTATCTAGAATACAGGTTCTGAATGCAGTGACCGGAACAGACACACTCTGTAGTAAAGAAACTCCTAGTGTACTTCAATGGGCCCGAATATCAGTAATTTCAGATACAAGGGAAGCTGACGCAGATTATTTGCAAATTCCAGGCCTGCCTGTTGGGATTCTGTAAACCCCGCCCCTCAGTTACCTGGCAACAGCCAGGTATGCTCTGCCCCAGTTACCTGCCATTTTAAAATGGGCTACTTGCCCCCTCCTCGCTCTCTTGCTCTCTTGCTTTCTCTTGCCCTCTTGCTCTCCTACCCTTACCTCTCCTCTCCCCATTCCCCCCTCCATGTGCTCACGGCCCGCCTCTACTCCTCTCTCTCTCTCTCTCTCTCTCTCTGCCTCTACTACTTAACTCCCTCTTAACTCCCCCATGCCCTGAATAAACTCTATTCTGTACTATAATGTCATGTGGCTGGTCCCTCAGGGGGAAGGGATTCCCAACATGGGCTCCCCAGAGGCAATCCCCCTTGCCTCCAGGCCTTACCGCACCTCCACGGGCCACATCGCCCCACTGTCTTCATCCTTCCCCTAACATTGGTGCCGAAACCCGGGATGTCATCTTTTAGCAACATTGGTGCCCCGTGTGAGGAGATTAGACTTCCTCACGACTGGATATCTTGTTCCTTTTACTGCCAGAGCCATCTGGTGAGTTTAAAGCCAGCCTGGGCGATTTACTGAGCCCTTGACTAAAAACTTAAATATTTATATGGGTGGTAACGTAGTTCAGTAGTAGAGAGCTTTCCTAGATATTAAGGCCCTAGGTTTAACTTCAATAACATTAGAAGAAAGAAAGGGCCTTTTGTGAGTAGTGGCGAAGGAGCACGTAGTGTCATGAAGGCGTCGGGCACGCTTTGGGAGCACAAGGGGGGTGGGGCGCTGCTTGCCAACCCTGAAATGCCACACAGCCGCCACTGTACCGAATGTGAATCTTTGCACCCAACCGTGTGGTGGCCAAGTCCTGGTTCTGGTACGTTGTGTTGCAGCCGAAGAAGCCATCGGGGAGATGAGTACTGAGGGCAGGCGTTTGAGAAGTCACCCCTGTGTGTGAAGAACTTTGGCATCTAGCCTCGCCGCCACTCCTACGGTGGCGCACACACCGCTGGCGCAGTCACACAGTGCTACAGTGACTTGGGTGCCCGACCCCGTGCTGGAGTGCACTTCATCCAGATCACGAAGGTAGAAGAGATTGCCCCTGGCAAGTGCCGCCGGCCCGCTGGCAAGCAGTTCAACGACTCCAAGATCAAATATTCCCATTGTCCCAACCATGTTCTGCGGCACCAGCACAAGCCACGCTTCTCCACCTTCTAGACACAGAGACACACTGAATAAAAAACTTCAGACTGTCAAGAAGGAGGAGGAGGTGGAGGAGGGGAAGGAGGAAGAAGGGATTAGAGCCACTGGGATAGACCGTTTTTCAAGGGGCTAAATCATTGTAAGATAGGCATGTTCCTACAATTTATACTTTTTTTTATATTTTACATATTTTATACAATTTATATATTTTTGTAATCGGACAAAATCTTTTACATTTTATATTCATAATCTATTCGGAATCACTTATTGTTACAAATATTCATGTAGAATTTAAAAAGAGGATCCACTTACCATAACTGCTAATTCTATACACACACACCACACACACACACACACACACACACACACACACACACACACACACACACACCACACACACACCATTTTGACTTTGATGGCTTGGAACTCACTCTGTAAATCAGGCTGGCCTCAGACTCATAGAGACCCACCCGCCTCTGCTCCCATCACCATGCCTGTTCATTTAAAATCTGTTTTATTTCCCTTGCCATCTGAGAGCCAAGAACAAAAGCAGTAAGGATCAATTCACAGAGGCTAGGATTAGCCACTAGGAAAATGTGTGCAATTTGTTGCCTCTATGTATGTAAAACCACTTATTCCCTCAAAAGTTTCTGTCCACAGAAGTAAAATCAAATGCGTTTGATCTTTCGTTACGCCTGCGTAGATTTCCAGCTTCTAGTTCTAGTCTTTCCCCCATCCTTGTGGGCTGGCTCCCTGCGAGACTCTGCCTGTAGGGGGCGCTCGAGGGAGGCCGAAGAAGTCAGCGGCTGCTGTTCCAGAGTGCAGACTCGTCCCACAGACCGCAGCCTCCTTTCTAGGAGCAATGGAATCCGGTTTGCAGTTTTGGCAGCACCGGCAGAACTGGCTTCACCGTGCCCAGTGAAGAGAGCGAGCATCAGCAGATTTCTAATTTAAGCAATTCCAGCCTCTGCGCGTCCTCTCCGAGCGAGCGCTGTGGGTGGCAGCAGCTCCCCACCTCCCGCCGTCTTTGAGATAACTTTAAGGCAGGGACTTTTTGCCAAGAGTTGGAGAGGTGCTCGCTTGTTACATCGCAGGGCTGGAGAGGGAGTATTGCCCTCCTCTACTGGGTTGAGGCTGGAGATGCTTTGAAATAAACACCCTACTATACACAGGATAGGCTTCTTACAAGGGCTTCCACCCAATGCAGTACCAATAGCAGGGCGGGAAACTCCGGTTTCCCCGTTCTTTTTAACCCCTTCAGTTAGAGATGTCATGTAAGAGTGTGCATAGTTAAAACACCTTTTAAAAGGAAGGAAGGATGGAAGGAAGGAAGGAAAGAAGGAAAGAAACCAGTTGTGGTGGCACATGCCTTTTATTCCAACCCTTGGGAGGCAGAGGCAGGAGGACAGCCTGGTCTACATAGAGTTTCCACCACAGGCAGAGCTGTTGGGAAAAAAAAAAAAATCTTTGTATTAGATCTCTCCATCAAGTAATATGGTTTTGATTAAATCCTGCCGATTCAACTTTCACAACGTTACAAAAAGCAGTTAGGCTGGGTACGGTGGCCCAAGTGAGTAATCCTAACAAATGTGGACAGGAGGAGGGCTTCCATCTGAGGGGCGGGACTTCAGACCTGGTTAATTTTGGTGTGTGTTTTTTTATTTATTTGCAAGGTTAAAAAAATATAAAATTAAATGAGGAATTAACTAGGGAAAACATAAAATTTTATGTTGTAAGCAAAAAAAAAAAAAAAAAAAAAAAAAAAGCAGTCAAGGATTAGTGATTAAATCCTTATTACACAATCTTTTTTGGTCTTTACTAATTGGGGATCAATCTCAGGCCAGGCCAGGGGATTGTTCTACCTGTAAGCCATTAATATCCCCAACCCAGGAATTAAATCTTCACGTTTAGTGATGAGAACTAGATACATTACTTCTTCTGCGTGTGGTGATGTGGATCTTTAATCCCAGCACTTGGAAGGCAGAGGCAGGCTGATCTCTTAATTCAAGGGCAGCCTGGTCTACATAGTAACTTCAGGGACTACATAAAGAGAGTCTGTCTCAACGCAAAAACAAAAACCAACACAACACAGCAGCAGCAGCAACAACAACAAAAGCAAATATAAATGATATAGCACATCAATAAGGAGCAATAGTGTTGTTTATGACATCGTGACGGCTGGTGTGGAGCCCAACAGGGGCGGAGTAGAGGACTGCTGTGCTCACTGTGACCTCATCGACCTTATTTTATACAATCTAGATCCATTTCCCATTTAAAAATAGCTTATGAAAAAAAAAATCCTGTCCTATAATATGCTACACGGTAAGCGTTACTGAACGGAAACCTCAGGGTGGCGGTTGGCAGGTGGATTTTATTTGCTTTCCTTTGTTTAACTAGTGTTGCAGAAATGTGCTATTTTTGGGGGGTGGGGGGAGTCGGATTTGGTGAAGACCGAACCTCGTTTGTGTGTGGTTCTGGCAGCCATGTACAGCGTGAGGAGACCCTATGCTTCCCACGTGTCACGGTCCCCACTGTCTCGCTACTGCCCTTGCTCCTTTAGGCATCTGCCTTCTGGAACTCCAGATGAGTGGCTGGAGTCAGTCAGGATCGCCCTTTGCCATGAGTTTATCCAACCCACAAAACAGCAAAGGTATTTCCCAGAAAGTCACAGGGTAAAGAGTGGACCGAACCTGGAGCCAATAATTTGAAGAGGCTCCTTACGGGTCCAGCAATGTTCCAGGCAAGCTGTATGTCTTCGTCTAACCCTTCGAATAATGCAACGGAAGCAGCTCCTTGCTAGTGTTGATTCTGTACCAAAGAAACCAAGCAAGGCTCAGAAGGTGACAGGCACGGTGCTTTCCAAGCTTGCGCAGAGCCCTCAGCTCGGGTCCCTACACACCAGAAAACAGGCGAGGTGACACGTGCCTG
This sequence comes from Micromys minutus, assembly GCF_963924665.1. Taxonomy (NCBI): domain Eukaryota; kingdom Metazoa; phylum Chordata; class Mammalia; order Rodentia; family Muridae; genus Micromys; species Micromys minutus. Next base: position 16,592,982 of record NC_137957.1, on the reverse strand, counting down.
AAATCCCAGCATACAGGAGGATCCGAAGACCTAGGCCACCCATCCTCAGCTATATGGAATGTTCAAAGCCGGCCTGGGTTACACAGGACCTTGGCTCAACACAAATTAGTAAGTTAATAATAAAAAAAATGAGAAAGAAAGTAAAAGAAATCAAGATACAGAATGTTCTTGTATGTATGTGCTAGCAAACAAGAATTTCAACAAGCCTCCTAAACTAAGGACTGATCTCTTTAACTAATATTTAAGGACAGCCCATACAGTTTGTTCAGACGCCCCAATTATAGCAGCCAGGACTTTCTGCTTGGAGGGCTAGCTCAAACCAGCCTTGAAACAGATATTTTCAAATGTGAACCATCTGGTTCCCACAGTCAAACCACAGGATGCCTGCATTAGAGCCTGCCCGCGGGTTGGCTGCACCCATCCTTCCTCTCTGGTTTCCGTTTCCTTTTGTGTGTTGACTTCATTCTCTCAAATAATGGCGGTGTTTCAGGAAAACCTTCAGACTTGTTTTCAGTGTGTTTATTAAAGCGTACTCTCAGGATCAGCTGCAAGATTGTTGCAGAAGAGAAAGTCAAGCCACGGCCAGGGCCGGCTGGGAAAGAGCTTCAGAATACAGCACTAACAAGTAAAAATGACCCGAAGGGTTTCCCGTGGCCTGGAATCTGACCTCAGCAGTGACAGTATGTGACTTTGTCCATTGACTAACTCGGGTTACTGACCTCTACCAATGAAATGTCCCGAGGAACGAGGGATGAGGGTTCGTTACTTCACAGGGAAAATGTCACTGTGACGAGGGTCAGAACCGTGCGCCTCCATCAGGGAGAAGTCTCCCTTTCATGGTGACTTCCAAATTTCGATGAGTCTGTAAGTTAACAAGAACACGAGGCGGTGAACACGCGCGCTATGGCCATCACAAACAGGCCGACCAAGGAGACTAACGATTAGACGGCAGCGCCACCCTGTGGTGGTTCACATCCTGACCGCGAGCTGAGGTCGGAAGAGGATGTCTCTGTGATCAGGAAACGTGCAGTTTTTTTGGTGACATACAAGCAAAGGGGGAAGGGCAGGCCCGCTTTGTCACACCGGATTCATAGTTTGCGGATTTGTCAATGCCCTCTCCGAGTTCTGGTCTTGCTAACCTCTGAAACGCCTGCCTTACCTGTCTGAACTGACCGTGTACCTGTGGGCATTCCGCCTAACACGTTTGTTCCACACAGATTAATTTTAATTACCCGGGGCAATTTCCCAACTACTCGTGTATGGCCCACACAGCTAATACTGTAACAAGAGTCCGGAATGTGATGCCAGCCCAGCTCCCTGGTGATGCTGACACTTTCCTTTCCTGGATCTCTTGAATAATCGAGTTGCTCTGGTGTGCGTCGGCCACCTTTAGATACTCCAGGAACCGCTAAACACCCGCTTCTCTCCTAGGACACGTCTAGCTCTTGAGCTCCTAGCTTCAGTTGGGAAAACTGAACTACCTGGCTCGCCCACTATGAGCTTTCAAAAGATGCCTGGTTACCTACCATTTGGTTCGGGTTCTGCCTTTAGGGGTCCCAGATTCTGTTTGGCCTTTGAGCGGCAGGCCTAAAACTGTATCAAATCTTGCTGTGTCTGGCCTTTGGCCATCTGTCCCAGAAGGGGGAGCCTTGCTCTCCCAAACCGCTCAGTCTGTCCTCTCTGGCTTCTTCTGTAAGGGCAGTATCTTAAGTAGAAGAATCCAAACTCTTGCTGAAGCAAACGTTCCCTGATCCCAGAACAAAACCAAGGTGGACCTCAGGCCAGTCAGCCAGGTTTCCCTGGCTATGGGAACCTGTTTTCCACCGCATGGTGTCTGCACCAAGAATGTGGCCCTCTCTCTGTTAAAGGGCACACTGTCCAGAGAGGAGCTGGAGCCCAGGACTGTCCTGTGTCCTTAACAAGTGTCTGGGATGTGATGTACTCAGTCAGCATAAAAGACGGGCACTTCTGGAGAACACTGTGGAGGGCTAGGGGACAACCACACTGAGAGTATTGATGCAGACACGTTTTTATGTCTATCCACAGGTTTCTAAGCACCTCTCTCTCTCTCTCTCTCTCTCTCTCTCTCTCTCTCTCTCTCTCTGTGTGTGTGTGTGTGTGTGTGTGTGAATGTATGCACACACAAATTCCGTAGCAACTGTCTATTGACTTTCTCCTGGTTTACCTGACTCCTCGGGTCTAACAGCTCTCCTCCAAGTCTAACTTTTTGCAATACTTGGATAATGTTGTGCCACCTACTGTCCAAATATGTCCTGCCCTTTCCAATTCAAATTCTCCTCTCATTAGGCCTAAAATAACGCCCCCATTCCCCTCACCACCACCCCCCACTGCCTCTCACACGGTTTGAAATTCCCATCTGCCCTTTACACTTCTGTCCGGCACTGTGGGCAGCCATCTCTGAGCCCCGTGTCCAGCTGCACTGCCTTTCATGTGCTTAGCAGCATCTCGCCCAGGAGCTGCCCCGCGGTGGTCCAAGTATCTCTGCAAACCCGACTGCTTATGTAACCAGAGACATAAATTGGTCCCAGGAGTCCTGAAGCAAGTTCCTGAAATACCATTTTCTTCATCACGGGCCTATTTCCACCGGGCCCTTTTACAGCGCGCTTATGCAACGGCAGCTACGTCAGCAGAAGTCGTAGAAACGAATAGCAGAGTGATATTTACAGCGAATAAATCACCCAATCTGTTACTTAAGAACTTACAATTTCTCCTCAGAACTTGTGAGGTTCAGAAAACGCATACCTGGTCTTAGCAGTGAAGTTTCAAAAGCCCACAAGCAATTGAGAAGTAATTTTTAACAGAAGGGAAACATGAGCATCATTGGGAACATTTTCACAGCTTTGACTGGTGTTGACTTTCGGCTAGTCACTTCAGTGTTCAGCAAAGTCAGTTAAAAACATCCCTACATAAAGTCTTTGTTAGATAGAAATTTGTTTCACTCAGAAGTTACTATTTATCACAAGGCAGGAACCTATGCAGTGGAAATGTAAAGGGATAAATGAGGCAGGAGGAAGGCTACACAGGAGATTTCCACTTTCCTTGAATAGTAGATGTATTAGAGAGCTTCATGTTACTATAACGAAATGACAGAGACGATTAGCTTACGAAGAGGAAAGGTTTATTTTTGCTTACAGATCTACAAGTGGTAGGTAGTCCAAAATCAGATGGCCTTAATCTTTGTGTCTCTGGCAAAGATGTGGCAAATCCATCTTCCTACACCTGAAAGACACTGAGATCTTGGAGTTCCATGTTTCTAATGACCCAAGGACCTAAGGTTTTATGAAGATCCACCTTCTCATGGTTTCACCGTTTCTCAATAATACCTCCCTGGATTCTAAACCTTTAACACAGGAGTCTATTTTCAAACCATCGTATGTGTGTGTGTGCATTATGTGTGTGCTTCTTTACCTTTGCTAAGGATTGAACCCAGGGCCTTATAAATACCAGGCTCTACCACCATGCTGCATCGGTAGACCATAATTATTTTATTATTGTTATTATTATTTGCACATGTATGTTTATGCTTATGTTTACATGTATGAGGGTACAGTTGTGCATGTAGCTGCATATGTGCACATGTGTGTGTGTGTGTTGTATGTCTGTGGTGTCTATGTCTGTGTGTCTGTGTGTATGTCTGTGTGTCTATGTGTGTGTGTCTCTGTGTGTGTGTCTGTATGTGTTTCTGTATGTGTCAATGTGTGTGTGTTTGTGTGTGTGTCTGTAGGTGTGTCTGTGTGTATCTGTGTGTGTCTGTGTGTGTGTATAGGACAGAGGATAACCCTGCTTGCTGTTCCTCCAGGAACTGTGTTTTGAGAAGGCTCTCTCACTTGACTGGAACACATCTATTAAGCGAGGCTGGTTAGCTAACAAGCCATGGGATCTGCTTGTGTCTGATTCCCCAGCTCTGGAATTACAAGCCTGCTACCGAGTCTGCCCTTTTACACGTGTCCTGGGCATTGATCTGAGATCTCCATGCTCATATAACTAGCCCTTTACCTGCTGGGCCATCTCTCTGATCCTACACTTATTTTAAAAATGGTGTAATAGATATACTGGGACTCATTATATTTGTTATTTATTAGTTTATTTGAGACAAAGTCTTGCCATATAGTTCAGGCTTTCCAGAAACGCCTTAGACAGCCCAGATCGGCCTCAAACTCACAATCCTTTTACTTCAGCTTTCTGAATGTTGGGGTCACACACAGGTTACTACTATCCTTTATATTTTCCTGCTAAAAAGTAAATTAAGAAATTTTACCAGCCCTCCATGATGTTCTCCAGAAGTGCCCGTCTTTTATGCTGACTGAGTACATCACATCCCAGACACTTGCTAAGGACACAGGACAGTCCTGGGCTCCAGCTCCTCTCTGGACGGTGTGGTCTTTATCAGAGAGAGGACCACATTCTTGGTGTAGACATCATGCCGTGGAAAACAGATGCCTGATGTAGGTAAAACAGTCACACATATAGGTAAAACACTGAACACAAATAAATAAATTAATTAATTAAAAATCTATTTCCCTGCTCACCTTCTTTTTTTTTTTTTTTAAAGAGATTTATTTATTTCATGTTTCTGTCTTTAGACATACCAGAAGAAGGTGTCGGATCTCCATTACAGATGGTTTGTGAGCCACCATGTGGTTTCTGGGATTTGAACTCAGGGCCTCTGGGAGAGCAGTCAGTGCTCTTAACCACTGAGCCATCTCTCCAGCCCCCCGGCTCACCTTCATGTGAAGCAGTGGAAGCCGCTAGCCTCAGGGAGGTACACCTTGCTCTCGGCATTGCCTGTGGCTTCTTGTTCCTCTTCCATTCAGCGCCCATCATACTGACCTGCATTTTAATTCCCATGTGTTTCTCTGTCTCTCTCAGTGAGCTGTGGATTTCCTTACATGTTTGTTTGTTTGTTTGTTTGTTTATTTCTCTATATGTGCTTGTGTGCATTCATGGAAATCCCATGTATGCAGTACCCAAGGAGGCCAGAAGAGGGCATCAGATTCCCCTTGAACTGGGGTTCCTGTGGTTGTAATTTGCCACATGGGTGCTGAGAACCAAGCCTGGGTTCTCTGCAAGACAGGAAGTGCTCTTAACCCCTGAACCTTCTTTACAATCCTCGGCTGTGAACTCTTTGAGGGACGAGCTGTTTACTTTTCACTTTTTTTTTCTTTCCTAACCCAGTTCTAAAATAAATTTGTGCTCAGTAGACATTTGTTCTGTGGGTGGCTGATGAAAGCCCTAAGGCAGCCAGCCCAGCACTATGAAAATGTCAGCCTAAGGTTTTCTCCCCTTGACCCCTCTTATTCCCTTTCCTCATAAAACGAATTGCAAAGAGGTGGCTCAGTTAGTAGAAGGCTGTTGAATTCTTTGTAAACTGCTGAACTCATCCCCAGTACTGCTAAAGCCGTGCACAGAGGGAGCACATGCATGTTACCCCAGTGGGGTCAGGAGAACCAGGTCACTGTAGATTTATGTTAAGGCGATACATGATTGGACAGGAGAGAGATAGGCGGGGAAAGGTCGAGGAGCAGAAGTGGAGGGGGGAGGAGAGAAAGGAGGAATCAAGATGGAGCTGGAGAAGGAGGATCTAGATTCAGGTGGTCTTAATTGGCGATAGGTAGATATGAATATTCTTAAGGGCTTCTATAGTTCTTTTTATCTCATATAGAAGAGCAGTTTGTATCTTTGCCCACTGGATGCAATCTTATTGTGTAGAGGGTTTGTGGATTGAGAATTTGATATATAAACCTTCCATGCAAAGCTACCGGGCTTTGGAGTCATGTTTGTGCCGGGCGGTGGGGTAGAGAAACGCGCCGGGGTCGTTGTATCTACCTGGAACTGAAGCAACAGGGTAGATGGAGTGAACTACCTGGGAAGGGAGAATGAGGCATGAGGACCAGGTGACAGAGTCTGTGCGCTCGGCACCACAATAGATTGGTGTCCTTGGAGTGAGACCTCAGGGGCCGATAAAAGGTTAAGCCATCCTTTTAATATTTACCACAACAGGTCACAGTCTTCCCTGCTGCACAGTGAGGTGGGCCTGGGCTATATGAGAGTCTGTCTTGAAAAAAATCTGAACACAAAATTCTCAAGAGGATGTTTAAGTTGGACATCATATAGGGACCATGGCAAAGGGTCAATTGTATCTCTAATTCCCTCCCAGGAGCTTCCTGCAGAGACACACTCGGGGCATGCTGCTGGGGTGTTTGGTGAGTTCCTAAGTGAGGACCATGCTCAGCCCGTTTCACCTTCACCAAACTCTTACCACAAGCCATAAGTAGGTATTCCAATCTCCACCCACGGTAGTGAATGAAATGAGACCCCAAAGAGCCCCCCCCCCTTTTTTGGCAGTTTCCTGTCAGTCTGAGTGGGATGTATCCAGTGAGACTCCTCTGTCTGACTCTGAAGCTCAGGTCTGCCCTCCCTGCACGCTCCACACCAGGGCACATTGCTGTCAGAAACCGTATGTTTCGACCTGAAGGGATTTTGAGGTTGTTCATGCAATCTATATTTTGTTACTAAAACAATTTTCTTTAATAAAAAGAAAGAATGAAGGAAGGAAGGAAAGAAGAAAGAAAGAAAGAAAGAAAGAAAAAAGAAAGAAAGGAAGGAAGGAAGGAAGGAAGAAAGGAAGGAAGGAAGGAAGGAAGGAAGAAAGAAAGAATTCAGTCTTTCTCTTGCCAAAAAGGACTTTGCAAATCAGGACTTTGCCAAGAGAAACAAAGACTGCTCAGTTATTCTGTAAGTCTATAATTGATTGGATAAAACTTAAAATTAGCCAGAATCCCTTTGGGCCATATTAGGTGAATGGGGCCTGCTGGGCTATTCTGTCTGTCTGAGGTAGACATTTTGGCTTGGATTCCTTCTGTATGGGATTTTTTTTTTCTTCCTCTCCAAGCCTAGCTCATTTGTCTGTCTCATCCCTACCTCAGCTGCCAGGTCAACCCCACTCTGACATTTATTCCACTTACTGTCTAGGGCCAGGGTTTGGTTGTTTGGGACTTAGCTCATCCTGAGATCCAATGAGAAAAGAGGTGTCTTTCCTTCCATTTAACTTTTAAGAAATAAATAACTTCTCACGGTGGACCCATGTTGGGATCCAGAAATCCATAGGCAGTGTTTTTCACAGTTCCATGGCGTGATGCCACGCTGTGCACACTGTGCTGTGTTCTGGACACAGCGTGGGCTTCATCCCCTGCCGCTCAGCCTTTTCCTGGTGGTCTTTGGGGCAAGTGGTGGTCATTGTATCAGGCACAGAGGCTGGCTTTAAGGATCTGATCAGGCATAGCTCCAGCATCTAAATCCCTTTCCTAAGAAGGGATTTCCTTTGTCTGGAGTTTTAAAAAGACATTTTCCCTTTAAAAAAGACCCCTCTTTGTGAAGCAAAGCAAGGGGTTCTGTTTTCAACAATTGGCTTGCGAACAATGCACACACATCCTCCACTGTCCAGTGCTATTCCTGGTGGGTCTGTAGCTTAGAGAGAAAGGGCAAACCGGGGCTGTGCGTTGGAGACCTCAGTGAACAGAATTAATTAGGTGACGTTTACATTGTGCCTAGAACTTGGCCACCATCGATTTTGTTTTTTTAATTAAGAGGATTTATTTCTTAGGTAACACAAATATAAACAGTCAATAAAGAGACCCCCAGGGCCAAAACGGGAGAAGCAGGGAAATCCTGGAGACAGACAATGGAGAACATTCTGGAAGCTCTGTTTATGATCGCCCCCTTTTGAGAGCTGAAGAGAGGAAAGAAGAATGTCAGCCTGTAGAAGGTTTTACATGGTCCCATCATCTTGAAGAGGAGAAGTAAAACGGAGACAGGGTTTAGTTTGGAACATTAGGTGAATTGGAAGTGATATGGTATTGTACCACGCTGATTACCAAATCCATTGAAGGATGGAAATAGTGAGAAATTGTCTTTGCACTTGTGTGTGTGTGTGTGTGTGTGTGTGCGCGCGCGCGCACGTGTGCATCATGTGTGTGCAAAAATGACTCCCCCCAAGAGAAAAGACAACTAGAACAAGGCCCCAGTATCAGAACACACAAGGTTGAAGAGGGTCACTAACGGCACATCTCACCTCTGGACGCCACACTCCTTCCAGGGCAGGTCCCTCTGCAGTTAAGAACCTTGGAACGCATGGAGTAAGTTAAACAGTTTTCAATTAATTGTCTGCCAGGTCTCTTTTCAAGCAGTTTGCTGTTTAAGGCTCAGTGAGCTCTCACTGTGTGCACGGCCTAAGAGGGGCTTTTTGTCATTTCATTTCTTGTGTGTGCCCAAAAATTAATTCTTTCACACAATAAATTGTAATCCTATTATTCCGCTCCCACAACTCCTCCCAGACCGTCCCTGTTCTCCGCCAATCAACTCCATCTTCCTTCTCTCAACAACAAAACAAAACAAAACCCAAGAAGACAAAGAAGAAAGTGCAACCCCCCCAAAATCCTAAAACCACCCAAAAGTGTATAGGTATCTTTCATTTACATTTCTGTTTCTCTCTTTGTCTCTGTCTGTCTGTCTGTCTGTCTGTCTGTCTCTTTCTCTGACTGTAGCTAGCCTGGCTAGCCTATAACTCACAGAGATCCACCTACCTCCTGTGTTTCCCAAATGTTGACGTTGAAGGTGATGTCACTATGTCTCTCTCTCTCTCTCTCTCTCTCTCTCTCTCTCTCTCTCTCTCTCTCTCTGTCAGATCTAGTTTGTGTCCCCCACTACTATTATTCTGCTAATGGATATAGCATTAAAATGGCTTCCTGCTACACCATACATCACACTCAAACATTCCACACCACCCAGGCATTCCTGAAGGGGAGATCCAGGAACTAGCCTCAGACCTGAAGACATCCGTGTTGTACAGGAATCAGAGTGGAGCGGAGATGGATTCCTTCCCACTGGGCACGCTTGCCTGAAGGCTGATGAGAGGGGTTTCCTTCTGTCTGTCTGTCAGACAAGGAACCTGTACCTCCCCTAACCAAGCAGCAAGTTTTTCAAGGCCAGCATCTCGGCGCTGTCGTTGAAAGAGTGGAGACGATGCCTCAGCTTGGTAGCTCAACCAGCGTGGCTCCGCTACAGTGAAGTCAGGCGGTATTGCTGCGGTAGACGGCTGAGTGGGCCATGAGCACTGAAGAAATTGTATAGCCACAGTATATGTCCGCTCTTCCATCAGCAACACGGAAGGTAAAGTATAGCATGCTTACAACGTCCAGTCTTTTGTATTCCTGGGAGGGGCAGGAAGGTCACAAAGCATTACTGCCCTCTCCACTAACAGATAAGGCAGGTTAGACTCTTAGAAAGTAAGGAACTTGAACTTGGAAATCACTATGTCTCAGGTAGAATTAATGTCCTTTGGCTCTGCTTCTCTGCCTTTGGATCAAACAGCTAAGAAAGCAAACCATGTGACACGTGTGGTTTTTCTCCCATTTGTGATTTTCTAAAGACCTCTGTGGCTTTAAGTTTTCACAGAAAACAATATTTTGAGTTCAGTGAGGACAGGCATTTCTCAAGCATGGAGCTGGTTTTTAAAAGCCTTTCACATCTCTTTCTTCTGCCAGATTCTGAGACCCATGGCTCGAGTGTTTAACAAAACAGATAAAATGTTCCTAACACTATGAGCACAAACTGGAAGTCCTTGGTCTTGGAAACTTTTTTTTTTTTTTAAGATTTATTTATTATATACACTGTAGCTGTCTTCAGACACACCAGAAAAGGGCATCAAATCTCATTACAGATGGTTGTGAGCCACCATGTGGTTGCTGGGAATTAAACTCAGGACCTCTGGAAGAGCAGTCAGTGCTTTTAAGCCATCTCTCCAGCCCAGGTAAAATACTTTTATCGTGTACAGAAAACACTGAAATAGAGCATCTCCTCAAAAAGGACAGCTCTGTTCTCCCAACAGAACATAAACCATGGTCTCCCTTCTCCTCCAGGGGCGTGGTGCATGCCTTTAATCCCAACACTTCTGAGGCAGAGGCTGGTGGATCTCTGAGTTCAAGGCTAACCTGGTCTACAGAGAAAGTTCTAGAGACCTACAGAGATAAGGCTATTAAAGAGATATGCTCTCAAAAAACAAACAGTTCCTTCTCCAGAAGGAGGGGCGTGGTAGAAAAAAACCAGACAGTAGACGTGTAAAACCTGGTTCCACAGACTTTGCCAGCATCATTTGAAACTATACATTCCTTGCCTTACAGCCTGGGTTTGGTTCTTTGGTCCAATAGACCTAGGTCTGGGGATGTGCACCACTTAGTTCACCTCCATCTTATTCTGCAGAGAATCCAGGAAGACTTGCCATTCCATTGGGTAAAAAGCGCTTATAGACATTGATCTTATTCCGAATCTGTTTTGGGGTGTCTTGATAGTAATTCTTCTCATCCCGGGCCATGGCCTTATAATCTTCCCCATGATTCTCCACCATGTAATGAACATAGTCGATGAGATCCCGGGACAAGGTATTTCCTTTCTTCTCTGGGAGGCTGGCTTCTGCTTCCAGGTCATTTACCACATAGGGCTTCCGTACAAGATCCTTGGGCCTCTCCTCCGTGTCTACCTCTATGGCTTTTACCTTTCTCTTACGGAGGGGAACCGCCTTGTTGGGGTCCATGGCCAACCCCATCTCCGCCAGGTTCTGCCCGCATGAATTTGGTGTGGTCCCAGGCATGTCGGATATGGGAGCACTCGATCCGTGGCGCCGCCTTCCGACGAGCATTCCGGTTCAGACGCTTTCGGTTGACATTGTAACCGTACTTCTGCCTCCGAGTCTTTCCCTTAGCCTTGGGCATCATGAAAACTGCCGCAAGAACAGCACAAACTCTGAACCAGCAGCTCAAACTCTTGGAAACTTTTTAATAGATGCTGTCTTAGTTAGGGCTTCACAGCTGTGAACAGACACCGTGACCAAAGCAAGTCTCATAAAGGACAACATTTAATTGGGGCTGGCTTACAGGTTCAGAGGTTCAGTCCATTATCACCAAGGTGGGGGCATGACAGTGTCCAGGCAGGCACAGTGCAGGAGGAGCTGAGAGTTCTACATCTTCATCTAAAGGCAGCCAGGAACAGACTGAGCATCCTCAGGCAGCTGGGCGGACAATCTCCGAGCCCAGCCCACAGTGACACACTTCCTCCAACAAGACCACACCTTTTAAAAGAGCCACTCCCTGGGACAAGCATATGCAGACCATCACAGACATCCACTCTGCAGGACTCTATAGCAGCGGGTGCCTATAGATAGTCATCTGTCTATAGACAGTTTACCTATAGTCTGCCTCCATGTTCCATGCTGTTAGGACACACCTGTGATCCCAGAACTTGTCAAATAGAAGTAGGAGGATCAGGAGTCTGAGGGTATTCTCAGCTGCATAGCAAGCTCAAGGCCAGCCTAAGCCACAAGAATCCCTGTCTCAGAAACAAACATGTTCCAGCTATAGAGACACAGGTGCACATATGAGCTTACAAAGTCTGTGGCAGCACGCCCAGGACCCGCACAGTTTCAAAACAGACAAAAACCCCAGCGCCGAGAAGGGGAGATAGACACAAAGCCTTTCCCCTGACCAAGAAAGTATTTGTGATTGATACACATTTGTCAAAGTGTCAGGTCTATTTCATTGGCTCATTTTCCATCGATGTCATCTTTGTGTTCTGGGAGTCAGGAAACCACATTTCATCTCCAGTCTTCTCTGGGTTGTGACAGCTTCGAGGTTTCTCATTTCCCACGACTCCAACAGTCCCGAGGAGTCTGTTCAAGCATCCTGGACCACACCACCCAGTGTACGTTGGTCTGATAGTTCTCTCGGGGTTTGACTAGGATTATCTCATGAGCTTTTCATGAGGGTTTAGTGAGAGCATCTACTAAGTACCCAGGGCTCTACTGGACATATATTTTCACGGTCTGTGTACATTTTTAAGGCAGAGAAAGCCAAGTTGTGATCCAAAGCAGGGACACTTGCAGATGTCAACTGAGGTTCCAGGCTGTCTTTGTGTATCCTGGACAGATTTTTAGCCTCTTATTCTCCAATTAAGGATGTACTGGGATTTCTTTATGAGTTAAAGTATTATTTTATTTTATGTGTATGGAGTGTTTTGCCTGCATGTATGTCCGTGTACTGTGTGTGCTTGGCTCCCAAAGAGGACAGAACATGTCATATCTCCGGGAACTAGGTGATGAGCCACCATGTGGCTGCTGGGAACTGAGCCCATGTCCTCTGGAACAGCAGCCAGCGGTGCTAACCACTGAGCTATCTCTCCAGTCTCAACTATTAGTATTGTTAATGATAAAAAAACACACCGAGCAGGGTGACCTGGAGTTAGGCCAGGCTGCAGGCGTTGAAAGTCCACACCCAGTGACGTACTTCCTCCAGGAGGCTTTGCCTCAGGAAGAAAAGTTCTACTCCTTCCCAAAGAGCGCCACCAGCCAGGAACTGACCAGACTTTAAATAATGTCTGTGCAGGGAGTGGAGGAGGGAGTTCTCAGCCGAAAGCTCCACTTGTGCGAAAGCATCTCTCCTCCAGAATCTTTGGGTTAAGTCCAGTCTCCAGAGAGTCGTTTATCTGTAGTCACAAAGTCTATGTGAGACACCCCAGTGTTCTGACTGCCTACCTTGGGCATACATACTAAGGACACACTGTGGGCAGATGTCAGGGACTCACCAGAAACAACATTCAACAGTGCAGCTTTCCGGAGATTTCTGTACTTCTATGCTGACCCATCCTGGGATAGGATGATGAGAAAAGGAGACAAAAACCTGCCCAGGCCAGCCACAGGGCCCGACTCAAAGACTGTAGGGGGTGTGGAGAAGAGCTGCTGAGGCGTTCTGTTGCTGACAGGAGGTCTGGGCTCCATGGGAACCAGTTCTCACTCAGACAGCGAGTGGGGACCCCTTGCTCAGCAGCCATAGGAAGTGGTTAGCCACAGTAAACGGCAGTGGACTTTCACCCCAGACCTTCTACGGCCTTCTGGAATTATGCAATTAGGGCTCGCCTGATAAAATGGCTACTGTGCAAGCATGCAGACTCAGCAAGCGCAGAGGAATCTACGGCGCTGCAGTGCTGAAGGTCGACAGGAAGACTTGTGAACATACCGGCCGGCTGATTTTGTGAACTCACTATCTTCCAGGTTCCATGAGAAACCTTGTCTCAGAACAATGAAGTGGGTGCCGGGCGTGTGATGATGGTGCGCACCTTTAATCTTAGCACTCAGGAGACGGAGGCAGGCAGATCTCTGTGAGTTTGGGGCCAGCCTGTTCTACATAGTGAGATCCAGGACAGCCAGGGCTACACAGTGAACCATTGTCTGAGGGAGAATTGTGGAGAAGAAAGATGGAAGACTCCCTATGTTCACCTCTCTCCTTCACACACACACACACACACACACACACACACACACAATCACACACATAATCACACACATACACAATCACACATATACACACACATAAACACACATATACACACACATACACACACGATCACACACACACACACACAGTCTTTTTTTTAAAAAAGATTCTACTAGAATCAAGTGTCTAAATAATACGATTTAACCAAGGGGATCAAAAGGAATTAGAGTGAAACATTAAACCCCGTGAAGACAAAGAAAATTGAAACCAGAAACCACGATCTTCCCACTTCCTGCTCATTCCCTGGTGCCTTTCTGTCTGGTCCGATTGTCTTACTTTCAGGATAATCTCCCTGGGCCAGGAGGGAGTCTTCTTGATTTAGGATGCCTCCTACTCGGAGCGATAACAGCTTGCTGGCCCTCTATGCTCCACTACACTCTGTGGGGTCTTTTTCGCCTCCTGATGCCTTCTGTTATAACTGTGAAAACCTTCCAAGTGGTAAGGTGGGCACACCAGGGGCTGTGGGTGGCTCTCTCTCTCTCTCTCTCGCTCTCTCTCTCTCTCTTTAATGTACATGAGTACATTGTAGCTGTCCCCAGACACACCAGAAGAGGTCATAGGATCTTATTACAGTTAGTTGTGAGTTTCTGGGAATTGAACTCAGGACCTCTGGTAGAGCAGTCTATGCTCTTAACCACTGAGCCATGTCTCCAGCCCAAGAGGCCTGCACTTAGTTGCTTGTATCTTCCTGAGGTGGGAGAGGGTGCCAAAGGTACTTAGAAAACACAACAAGCAAGTTTAAGTGTACTTGGCTATGGGAAATATCACAGTACAGAGAAACTAGGGGGGCAGGGATGGAAGAGGGTACCTGATTCTCTCCTGTTGTCAGTGGGAGGAGGCCATGGAGAAAAAGCACCCTCAGCCCAGATCGGCCCAGCTTCTGCCTTTATTCTCAGTTTGATCTGTCTTGGACTCTTCCCTAGGTCTCCATTAAAAGTAAAAAGCATGTGAAATGCAGCTAGGCACACGTTCTGAAGCAGAACCATCCGATACAGATCTCCAGCTCAGCGAATGCTCTCGGGCAAGTAAGTTGCTCTCTGTTAATCAAAAATACCCATGTCACAGGTTACGGAGACGGTGATGTCACCCACGGAGAGGGTGAAATATGTTAGCATGAGGTGAGCGGAGTGGAGCCTGGTACCAAGTAAGGAGCAGATGTCAGTTAAAGAGACAGAACGTGGGCTGCCGGCCCTGTGCAGCGGAGGACAGCGTCTGCTCCGCAAACGACCTGAGGCTGCTCGACCCATTTCTACTCCTCAACAGCTGTCCGGCCAGCTGTGTGGCTCCCCTGCTCAGAGCCCGAGGCTACTCCAGTATGAACAAGCGTGTCTTTTCTTGTATGCGTTGGTGTGTTTCAAAGAACTGCTCTTGGTTTTCTGTAGCGATGGGGGTGGGTGGGTGGTTGTTAAAACTTTATAAACAGAAGGTTGGGGTTTTTTTGTTTGTTTTTTACTCTTATAATCATTTAAAAAAAGATTTATTTATTTATTTAATGTATGTGAGTACACTGTTTCAGACACACCAGAAGAGGGCATCTGATCCCATTACAGATGGTTGTGAGCCACCATGTAGTTGTTGGGAATTGAACTCAGGACCTCTGGAAGAGCAGTCAGTGCTCTTAACCGCTGAGCCATCTCTCCAGCTTCTAGTCATTTTAATTTACATGATACAGAGTTGGCAATGACAGGTCAGTTCAATGACAGAGGGCTTGCCTGAAGCCCCGGGTTTGGGTCTCCCAGCACCAAGCCAAATGCATAGTCCGTGGATTACTACCAGTCTGGAGAAACAGGAGTTACCTTTCTGCTTTCAAGAACTGGTGAGCTGTATCTGTTTACCCATGAGATCTTGGAGTTAACAACAGGAAACTGTACCCATCTTCCAAACCAGTTGGCAAACTGTCAGATGTTGCCAGTCACAAATCCGTTTCCAATAAGATGGCTGACCTGCCAGCAGCCTTGGTTTGAGAGTGTCCTTAGGGACACTCACCATTGGCAATATTCTGGGAAGCCTACCATAGTCACAGCTTGTGTGAAAATATCATCCTAGCATCATGTGTCCTGTTGTCTGATGAACTCCAGGTACTGTCCTGCCTTCCTCAGGGTGGTGGGGTTAGCAGAGGATATCCATTTCAGAGTCAAAAACATTCACTAAACTGTTCACAACAAGACATCCGCTTCCTCTGCTGGGACGAGATAATTCTGTTTTCCTTTAATAAGAAAATGTTTCCTGAGAGAATTCTTCTTACCGCATCATTAACAAGAGAAGTTAGTGTCTCTCAGTTCTGGGGAACACTGTGAGATCTAGGCTAGCCTGGTCTACATAGTGAGTTCCATGTCAGCCAGGGCTTCACAGCGGGACCCTGTCCTTTTCCTGTTGCACACCTACCTGAAGCGGCCATTATTTTAATTGGATGCTGCTTGGCCTGTACAGGGTAGGGGGTGGGGGCACTGGAGGGGGCTGTCAAAAGCCACACCCTACTTCCAAAAAAAAAAAAAAAAAAAAAAAGAAAGAAAAGAAAAAAGACGGCAAAAACTTCAGTAGAGCATGGAGGATGGATGAGATTGGCCAGATTATCCTAGGAAGGAAAGAAGGCTCATTTCTACGAACAAGGACTTCTGCAAATCTCATCACCTCGAAAGCTGAGAATGAAGGCATCGAAGAGAAGTCTGTGGGGTTGAGTTGGGTTTCCAGTGATGTGGCATGCATGGTATGTGCAGCTTACAAGGAAGGAGAGTTTGTCTTGGTCCATGGCCCCAGGGTTCAAGCCAAGGTCTGTTAGCATCATTGCCTTTGGGCTTGGGTCAAGGGAGAAAAAAAAAGTGTGATCACATGGGAGAGAAAGCTTGTTCATCTCTCAACTGCTGGAAAAGCAAAGAGAATGAAAAGGGAGACTGGGCCCTGAAGCCTCTAGTTTCTTTAGGGAATCGGTTATTTCAAAGAACGGTTTGCTGGGGCACACAGGTGAAAGGATGTCTTGCTAAAGCAGACCCGTGAAAGGCTGCATAATAAAGGAGTATAAATGTGACCCACAGACAGTGGGACGTGAGCACTTGCTCCACCTCACCATTCTTCGCTAGTGCGATGCACGTCTTGGTTTGCCTTACATAGCGATGCTGAACCCCGCTGTGTTTCAGTGGGCTCAGGCCGGTTGGCAAGCCTTATGGATTCTTCAGAATTGAACTACAGCTGTGGTGTCGTGCCTGGTGTCTGCCTGCCTGGGGGACTGGTCTGTAGCTGCTGAGTAGTATTTGGTGTTTGCTCCAGGGATGAACTGCTGCCAAAGATTAACTCACCCTCAAAGAACTATGGCTGAACAGATCTATTTTTCCATACCCTAATAACTTTCGTCTTCCACTACCTCTGCTGGGTGGTGGGCTAGAGGAGAGGTTGAACCTTTTAGGACGTAGGCTAGAAAAAGATGTATGCATACAGGGTCCCTTCAAGGGCATACCCCAATGTCTATTCCATCTCTTTAACCATCCTCAACCTTCCTAACACTTCGACCCTTTGAGGCAGTTCCTCATGCTGTGGTGACCCCCAACTATAAAAGTATTTTCATTGCTACCCCATAATCGTCATTTTGCTACTGTTAGGAATCATGGTGTAAATATTTGATATGCAGATGGTCTTAGGTGATCCCGTGTGACCCACAGGTTGAGTAGAGCCGCTGTAGACACTACTGTCCTCTGAAGGGTTAACTTTGGCTCTCTGATCGGGTTCAGAGTCCATCATGGTTGGAAGGTTCCGTGCAAGAGGCTTCGGGTCACATTTCATCCACAGCCATGAAGCATAGGACCCTGAATGCTAGCCTGCAACTCACTTTCTCCTTCGCGCTTAGCCCATGATAACCCTAATAAACACCTACATTAGGGTGGGTCTTCTCACGTCAGCCCAACCTAGAAATCCCTAACAAACATGCACGGGCTTGTTTTTGAGGTGATTCCAGTTCCTGCCAATCTAATGCTCAATATATTTTATTTATTAATTTTATGTGGGGGTTGGAGAGATGGCTCAGTGGTTAAGAACACTGACTGCTCTTCCAGAGGTCCTGAGTTCAAATCCCAGAAACCACATGTAGCTCACAACCATCTGTGATGAGATCTGATGGTCTCTTCTGGTGTGTCTGAAGACAGCTATAGAGTACTTACATATAATAAATAATTTTTAAAATTATGTATGAGTGGGGTTTGCCTGCCCTAGCTGCACCATACACATGCAGTACCCACAAAAGCCAGAAGAGGGCGGCAGAAACTGATGTAACTGAAATTATAGATGTGCGCTTTGTGGATGCTCTGACTCCAACCTGGGTCCTCTGCAGAAACAGTAAGTGGTCTTAACTGCTGAGCCATCTCTCCAGCCCTTCTAATGATCAGATTAACCATCACATTTTAAAACATCCCACCATCTCCCCAGAGCACCACAGGTGAGTGAGCAAGCCTTCAGCAAACGGACTCTTGGGGGATCCTTAAGATCCAAATTGTAACAAGTGGCTAGAGATTAAACAGGAATCCTGGCAAACTCAAACAAGTCTGGGCAAATTCCCTGCAGCAGTTTATTTCCTGAGTTTTGTTTCAAGGACCTCTCCTGTAGTCAATTATTAAACAGTGTAAATCTAAGGCTGAGATAAAAGCAAAAAGAAAGGAATGTTGTTTGAAGTTGGAGGTCAAGCACTTTTAATGGCCACGTACCTTACAGATACCTGTCCTTTAGCACAAGGGCAAGAAAAGGGGCCGGGTAAATGGAGACACAGTTGCAATTAGGTATTTGGAGAGTTCCTGTTTTTGTGCTCAGGAACCACTGGAAATCTGGATGAGGAGTTCTTTCTCATCAAAGGTGAATAAGGAACTGCACATTTTCAGATCACTTTGCTTGCAAAGCACCTGCAGCCCAGGATCTGGGGAGAGGCCTTTGCTAAGCCAAATTACCAACACAGGGCTTCCCCAAAGGCCAGCAGGCCGATTTGGGAGTAGTAACTTGGCAAGGAGAAGATGTGTGTCATCTGTAAACTCTTGAGTGTGTCCACACAAGGAGCATGAAGCACCGGCAGTTTTTAGTATATGCACTGCTGGAGCTACACAAAGGGAGGTTTCTAAAGGCAAAAAAAAAAAAAAAAAAAAAAAAGAGAAAGATCACACAACCTATTTTGATGCAACAGTCCCTTGGCCAGGCAGATTAATGAGCAAGTATGTTCAACGGACAGAGGTCAGTCCAAATTTACACAGAAGATGGCAGTTCAAATGTCCTTGTCGTGCAGTGTAAGGTTGTGGAGGCCCTGGATTCTGTCAGTCTTTGGAGGGTAATCCTTTTGATCCAGGACCCATGACAGTCCCTCCCCCAGGGCTTCCCAGCTTGGCCACAGTGACTCTGTTTCCACTCTGACAAACTTTATACTTTCCAACCCCACCCTGCTAAGGTCTATACTTGGCACAAGTTGTTACTGTTCTATGTCAGGACTATGTCAGGACTCGTTCTTACCCTGTTCTCTCTGACCTACCATGTGCCATCTCAGGCGAGCCTGTGTGCCCAGAGAGAACTCACTGTTCTGGGCTCCTCTATTACACCTTCTTCTCTGCCCCTTCTGCTCTGGCTGTTTATTGAGTTCTCAGCCTGGCCTGTGAAATCACTCGGCTGGAGACTGTGGAAAGAAACCGTGGTATCTGGGTGGGAGGGTCCATCAGGGTCTAGAATTTCATTTAGGATCCATTCATTTTCACTCTGAGTTGTCACTTTAGCGAAATCTGGAGAAGGGGGGAGCATTTACGGAGGCATAAAAGGTGGGAGCCCGCCAGAGTAAATCCCAGGTGCCTGAACCTGTCCAGCGGAGCCTGTGTGTCTCTCCTGACCGGGGAAATGGTCTGTTGCTGGGGCCACCGAGGTTCCAGAAATCAGTGCCTTCTCAGAAGGGCTGCCCACCCCACCCCATCCCGTGCACACCGGAGACCGCTCAGTCACTTTGCGCTGGACTCTCTGCCCAGCTGAACCGCAACACTCTTGATGGGACTGTGGAAGGTGCTAATTAAACTAATCTCGGGAGAGAGCTGCTTCCCAATCGAGATCCCTTTGCGAGCACCACCATAGCGACGTGTATTATTATGTGGAAGGTTGGCTCTAAATTTTAATTTACTGGGACACCAGAGCCACTGCGAAGGAGGAGTTTTGCATCAATGCAGCCCAATGCCAAAACAAATTAAGTTCATTCGGCCACAGGATGCTTTGTGAAGTTGCAAAGGATTGGTTACTCGTGGGGATACTTAACTGCAACAGCTTCATCTCCCTGTTGGTCTACTCTCAGGCCTTAGAATAGACTATGTGATAAAGTCCATTAAAATGCAGACTGGTTCCTTTTTTAATCCACATGCTTAATTTATATGCCTGTTCCCTTCTCCCTGGGGGGCACCTTAACTCATTTTTTTAGCTGGGTTTTACACTGTTCTCTCTCTCTCTCTCTCTCTCTCTCTCTCTCTCTCTCTCTCTCTCTCTCTCTCTTGTGTGTGGTTTGAGAACTAGCAAAGAGAACAACGCCTAACAAGGAGAGACAGAAATACTTACCTGGCGTCTGACTAATCCAGGTCTCAACTCTGGTGGCCTTTACACCATTCTCCCAGCTGAAAGACCACAGGCTGCTTTCATTTTCCCAGCTTCCTTCCTTCCTTCTTTTCTCCCTTCCCCTCCCCTCCCCTCTCCTCCCCTCCCTTCCCGTCTTCCCTCCCTTCTCCCTCGCCCCTCCTCTTCTTTCCTTCCTCTTTTTTTTTTTTTTTTTTGTTGTTGTTGTTTTTTTTTTTCCAGGACATGGTTTCTCTGTGTAGCCCTGGCCATCCTGGAACTTGCTCTGTAGACCAGGTTGGCCTCAAACTCAGAGATTTGCCTGCCTCCGCCTCTTGAGTGCACCACCACCACCCAGCCCCAGTTTCTTTCTTTGCGGTCTCTCTCTGTACTTTAAACCTCTGGTGTATATTTGGGCAACTGCAGGATTACTTGCCTCTGAGTTAATTCACCCAGGGGTCCCAGAACCTTTGTCAATATTCACAAGAGCACCCTGTGACTGGCTCTCTTTCAGTTCAGTGGGTTAAGTCAACCTTGGAACACACAGAGTTCGATCTCCTTCTGAGAATTTGCACAATAAACATGTGTCTGGACGCAAAAAGACAAAAGGTGAAAAGTAAACCGGGGAGAAGAACTCCATGCTGTGCTCACGGGCAAGGTTTAGTGTTACACACAAAGCTCTTCTGACAATTTTTCCTTCTCTCATCAGTTAACCTTCAGGAGTTTGTTTATTCCATGAAATTTTTTGGGTAACAAACCATGTTGTAGTTGGGCATGAGAAGATAAAAAATGGACCATTAGTTGGGGACAGCAGTCACATGCTGTGCTCACGGGCAAGGTTTAGTGTTACACACAAAGCTCTTCTGAGGCGCTTCCCTTTGGATTCTCTTCACTCAATAACAATCATCCAGGAGGCTAGAGAGATGGCTCAGCTGCCGGGAACACTTGTTGCTCTTAGAGAGAGCCCAGCTCCAATGTCCAACTTCCACATGGTGGCTTACACCCTCTATGACTCCATTACCAGGGGATCTGCTGCCCTCTTCTGAGCTCCTAGGGCACCAGGCATGCACACAGTATACACACATACATGCAGGCAAAACACTCACAATATAACGAAGGGACTAAATCTAACAAAAGACAAATTAAAACGGGAAGTCACTGAGCTGTTTCACATGGTTTCCAATCTCTCCAGACTCATATGCTGAAATCCAAGCCTCCGTCTTTCCAAGTATTGCCTTGTTTTGAGATAGGGTTTCCTCACAGTACAGGTAAGGTGTTGCTATACCATTCAAGTCCTCTCTACCAAAGAGTTACACCTCCCAGCCTGCAACCAACTTGTTGTAGAATTGAAACCAGTTAAAGTGAGTTCATGAGGGTGAGTACTGGTTCCATATAAACGGGGAAGTGTAAACACAGAGATACATAAATGGGGGGGCACTTAGAGAGACAAAGGGCGAAAGTGGCCATCTATAAACCACGGCAGCTTTGGCCACACCCTTCCCTCACAGCCCTCAGAATGAACACTTAGATTTTTCTTGTCTCCAGAGCTGTGAGAGCCAAATTTCTGTTATTTAGGTTACCCAGTGTGGTGACTCCTGACAGTGGGCCTGCCAAACCAATGCAAAGGGTTTATGTGCCAGTCATTGTTCTGGGTGGGGACAAGGTGACTGAGAGCGGCACAGGGAGCAGGGGTACAGGGAAATAGAGGGTAGGCACTTGGTGTTCTTA
Source organism: Micromys minutus (assembly GCF_963924665.1). NCBI lineage: Eukaryota > Metazoa > Chordata > Mammalia > Rodentia > Muridae > Micromys > Micromys minutus. Next base: position 16,571,311 of record NC_137957.1, on the reverse strand, counting down.
GTGGGACGTGGCTGAGACCCGGAGAGAGGATGGTATGCTGAGGGTCGATGGACAGAGAGCATATGGAATAGTCATCTGTGGGTTTGGGGGAGTGGATGGGATAGCAATACGGGATAAGCTTGCTTTGTGGGCTGAAGGTTTCTTGAAGGTTGAGACTCTAAATCGATTATACTTATCTATCTGTGCATGTGTGTTGTGGTAAAAATAGAAATAAGGTTCTGTTGCTACCGGTCCTTCAGGGTCTCACTCGGTGGGAGCCGCTCCAGCATGGAGCTGAATGCCTGGAATCTTTTTCTACCACGTGGTCCCCTAGGAGGTTAGTTACCAAGCCTTGCACATGCATCCCAACTCTGTGGCACACTTTGTGCTTCCTACCACTTCACCCTCTTTGAACTCAATCGAGTGGCCACATTAAAGAACTCACCAAAATACTCTGATCCAACTGGTATGATATAATTTGCCCACCTAAATAAGTCAATTTATCCTGTATAATTCCATCTCTTATAAAATATCCATAACAACCTTTATCCATACAGAGATGCGTCGAGAGAAACATCCACATCTACTTCCATGTCGTCCCCTCTTGAATCTCCGCTTTCTCCTTCCCTTCCGCCTTACCAAAACTTTGTCCCCACCCCACTCTCTACTGTCCAATCATATATCGCCTTGACATCAACCTACATATGTGTATTTGTGTTGTGTCTTGTGTGTGCTTGGGCATGCATGTGCATACATGTGAAGGTCACAGGGTAGGAGCTGACTCTCTGCTTCCAACATGTAGAATTGGGGAGGTTCATACTCAAGTATGGGCCTTGGTAACAAGAGCCTTAACCTGCTCTACTATTTATCTCACTGGTCTCCAGGGATCTAGGTTTAAGGTGAGGCTAGTTGGTACGGTTTAGGCTTTTCTTGACTCATTCTGGCTACTAGGATACAATCGAAACAGCGCAGAGTATGTCAGATTGAGTCAGATGTATAGATTGAGTTTGTGTCCTACGTTGAAGCCCTAACCACAGACATCCCTCTGTTTGAAGATGGAGCCTAGCAGGGGGAAACAGAGGTTGAATGGCATTGGAAAGTGAGGCCCTAATCCCGGTGTCCTTATAAGGAGGAACACAAACTGTCCCTTTCTACACATGTGCAGAAGGCTGTGTGGGGCCAGTGAGAAACTGGCCATGTTCAAAGCACAAGAGGAGCCTCATGGGTAATCCATCCTCCTGGGACCTTAATCTTAGACATTCTGCCTCTAGACCTGGGAGGCAATGAATTTCTGTTCTCGAAGTCTGTGTGGTACTGTCACAACAACCCTGGTGGCTGAAGGTCACGGGAAGAGCTTTTCAGGGCAAAAGTCACGGAAGATGCAGCTCAGAATGACCACGAAGCAGGATCACACAAGAAAAGGCCAGAGATTGGCAGTCGCTTAACCAAGGACAGAGCCAGTGTGGCCGCCCCCCCCCCCCCCCCCCCGCCAGTGTCAGGCACTATGCCGGTGTTTTGCAGTAGGCTTTTGACCTCAAGAATCTCACAGTGGGTAAAGGACACACACACTATCCCTGTAACATGGCCAGTGCTGCTTTAAGAAACAAGGCACCCTGTCATGTAGAGGATCTGTCTCAGAGGAAGTCACCAACATCACCTCTGAGAGGGGGTTTTGCTAGGAGAACTGAGAGCATACATCCCAAGAGTAAAACCAAAGCAGTCATGATGAGGTCAAGTGCCCAAATCCCAAGACTCACTGCCATTGAGGCAGGAGGACCGCCAGAGGCCACACAGTGAATTGCAAGCTAGAGAGAACTACAGAAGAAGAAAGCTACAAACTGTAGGTCAAAACGCTCTGGGAAGCCCAAGTGCGGGTCAGGTTGGGGGTGGGGTGGGGCAGAGGAAGCCAAGTCCAATCAGAATGTGAAACGCCTGCAGGGGATCCTCAGGATAGTGATGCCATATAATCACTCCATGGAAGGGAAAATCTAGGTACAGTATGGGTTCTAACAGGAACGCCACTTTTAGGAAGCATCCATGAGAGAGAAGGCAATCTGATGGCAGAGATATGCGGGATATTAGGGTGAGGTGAGACCTAACAGTGGCTTCTATTCTTTTGTCTGGATGCCCGAGATTGATGTAACACTCAGCATTAGGAACTGATAGGTGAGACATGGAAATTTTTGGCTGGGGGGTGGGGGTTGGGACACCGTGGGCAGAGGGGCGTTGATGAATTCCGGTTTAGACACGCCCACTTTGAGGGGCCGTGGTTCTCCATCAGCTTAAACAGCAATTTGGAGCTCTGGGGAGAACAGAAGGTGGGTAAAGCTGAACGGGTTATTCCATATGGTAACTGAAGCCATGCAATCAATTCAGGGAACAAACAGCCGCCAGCGATTGGCTGGTTATCCTCTGTACCGCTTTACACTTCCGGTGCAGTATCCACGACCGGCAATATTATTTAGGAGAAAGTCTTGCCACCGTCCTTTTCCAGTGAATAATCTGAGGCACGGAGAGCTAGTAAGTGACTTTCCCAAGCTCGAATAACCGATAAGTGAATTTAATCTCGTGTGATCTGACCCCAGCGCCCTGTTCCAATGTTTACTTCGGACATATTTTTATGTTCAAGGGGCAGGGAAGAAGAGGAGCCTGAGGAGAACTCATTTGACAGAGGACCAACAACAGAGCCAAATGAAGTGATTCTTAGAAGCCAGATGGAGGGCATCAAAGGCTCTAAGGCCCGCAATGATAAGGGAGGCCATTAGGGAGAAGTTCTGAAAACCGGCCGTGGTCAGGCGATAGCTCGCAGTGAGCTGCAGACAGTGAATGTTAAGATGAGGCTGTGCTTTGATGTAAACCATGCAGCACGGTTAGACAGGCCCCCGGGGACGGAAGGACGGTGGGCTGGTGCTGCAGCAGGCATGTGGATGATGTCATATTGGCGGGTTTACCCCCAGTCAACACCCTTATCCCCAGCGCTGCAGCCTCAAAACTAAGCTTGCCACATCGGAGGGTTCACAGGCTCATGTGAGCTTATGTTTAGAGAACTAGAATGCTGATTAATTAATTGTTACTGAGTAATAGACTACAAAGGGAGCCAGATGTTCCTGGGTTGCTAATGAGAGCATTATAGTAGGTAGGCAGTGCCTAATTATAATTAAAATGTTGCCAGGGAGCGTGGGCTCAGAACAAGAGGGCTCACTAGATAATAGACTGGTAGCATTTATCTGTGGCACACAACTCCCCCACTCTCTTTATAAGCTGTGTCTGCTGACTAGCTCAGGTGTCCATGAACCATGGCCCTTTTCCGGTGGGCATACAGTCCATTGACAGATTTTGTTTCTTTGGATTGTGTTTGTATGTACGTGTTCCTGTAGATGCATGAACGCTTAGGGGTGTGTATGCACACATGTAATTGTGTGTGGGTGTCAGAGATCAGCATCAGGTATCTTCCACCAACTCATCTCCTCCTCCTGCTTTGAGACAAGGTCCCTCACTGAACTCGGTGCTCATTGATTGGCTAGAATGGCTTTCTAGTGAGTTCCAGGGACCTACTTGTCTCCGCCCCTTCAGTGATGGAATTGACACCATGCAGTGATGGGACTGCTGGAAAAGCTTCTCACATGGGTGCTGCAACTGAACTCTGGATCTCAGGCTTCTGCAGCAAGTGCTTTGCTGGCTGAGCCATCTCTGCAGCTCATATTTTGGATTGTTTCTCGGCACTCTGATTTGATGCTTTTCTCGTGGGAATCATCCACATATTGTTTCTAGGCAACTTGTCACAACCATCTTCCACTTCCCTTGGTTTATTTGTTTTCCTTATTAACAAAAAATTTACAGAAAACATTTTACTATAAATATTTTAGTAAAATATTTACCAACATACTTTACATATAAATATATTTTTTTACTAAAATTATATCATTTTAAAAGGAAAAATTTGTGCTACAAACGTGAGTGGAGGAATGGGCTGATGATTTGACCTGGAGTTAATCCCAGGGTCTGGGGGTAGAGATGGAGGATTCCCAGGACAACCTAGCTAGTTATGATATCCAAATCGATGAGCTTCAGGTTCATGAGAACCACTGCCTCACTGAGTAAAAGAATGGCAATTAAGTGACCCAAAGGTCCACAGCTGGCCTCTAAACATGTGCACACACGTGGCATGTATGTGCTGTCACATAGTACATGGGAAAAAAATTGAAAATCTGACTATGTGATATACTCCTAAATCATCTTGAAATCTAGCAGGGACAGAGCCTGCCACTCACAGTGCTGTCCCACATGGGGTAGGGGCACATGTATGGAGAGCCTGTTACTCTGACTGTGCAGTTTACCAGTCTTTTTGTACTGACTTCCTTTCATTTCCTTCCTGTCTTAAGGTTTTACTGCTGTGATGAGGCACCATGACCAAGGCAAGTCTTAGAAAGGACAACATTTAATTGGGGCTGGCTTACAGGTTCAGAATGCAGTCTAGTATTATCAAGGCGGGAAGATGGCAGCATCTAGCCAGGCATCTAGTGCAGGAGAAGAAGCTGAAAGTTCTACATCTTCATCCAAAGGAAGCCAGAAGCTGACTATCTCCCACGTGGCTAGGAGGAGGGTCTCAAAGTCCACTCCCATAGTGGCACACCTCCTCCAACAAGGTCACACCTCCTAATAATGCCATTCCCTGGGGCAAGCGTATTCAAACCACCACATTTCTTCTTTTGTTCCTTCCTTTCTTACTTCTCCTTCCCTTCCTTTCCTCTTCTTCCTCCCTCTCCTCCTCCTTTTGGTTTTTGAGAGAGTTTTTCCCATGCAATCCTGACTGCCCCAGAACTCACACTGTAGTCCAGGTTGGCCTCAAAGTCAGAGATCACCAGCCTCTCCTCCCATTACATCTGCTGACTCTATTTTCTTTTTTAGAAAAAAAAAATAGCACCATCCTTTTTTTTTTTTTTTTGGTAGGAGAAACACTTTTCCACACATTCAATCACTTCTGGACTGCCCTAAAAGGTGGCTAAGTGCTCCATTTTCCTCACTTCATCCTGACAGGAGCATCTTTTCTCAGGCCTGCTAACATCCTGCAGTCTATCTGCATCTCATCTGCAAGAAAGGATAGGTAGCCTGGGAGGTGCTGATTGTGAGAAAGCATGTATTTATTTTATTTTGTTTCCATTACATTCCCCAACCCACACTCCATTGGCCTAATTGGCTTTATTGGAAGAATCTCTGTCTCTCTCTCTCTCTTTTAAAAGATTTATTTTATATAAGTATACTGTCGCTATCTTCACACACACCAGAAGAGGGCATCAGATCCCATTACAGATGGTTGTGAGTCACCATGTGGTTGCTGGGAATTGAACTCAGGACCTCTGGAAGATTAGTCAGTGCTCTTAACCGCTGAGCCATCTCTCCAGCCCCTGGAGGAATCTTTTGATAGCCTTTTTTTTTTTTTAATTGCTCCTGTTCCTTCTTCCCTTTGCCCCTCCCCCTTTCCAATTTTAAAGCTAATTTATGTGTGTTAGCAAACAAAGTGATGGGTTTAATGGTTTCATTAATCGTGCCATTTCGCTCTGTTCTAATTCATCTCCCTCCCCAGCTACTCCAGAGTCCCTTTTCCTCCTCCTGGTCTCCTTCCTCCCCCCCAAATGGACCCCTCCTGTGCCTCAGTCTCAGGCCTACTCTATTATCCTGTCTTTCCCTCTCCTCCCCATCTCCTTTCTTTCTATGTTTCGTCTAGAAAAGCGTGAATGTTTATGAATCAGAGGAACAGATGAAGTCCAACGTTTGATAAAAGAGGCAACACATAGAGAGGGAGCCAACAGCCGCGGTAGGGCTCAGCCCAGAAAGGAGGAAGACACCCCCTCCACCCCTGTATTGATGGAAGGAGTCTCCTTTTACATCAAAGGTGAAAGGAAATAAATTTATTTAGCGCGCCAAACAGTAACAGAATCACCACTGCACAATTTTGGTTACAGGGAACTACTTCAAGGGCAAGTTCCCAGCATGCAATTCCCAGCATGCAAATGAGGGCGCTTCTACTAGTATCAGGCTGTGGCTCATTTTGTCTAGTCTCGCCATTCTGTGTTGCACTATTTGGGTGGAAGAGAGCCATGATGTTCTGTTTTGGAGATGCCGTATGGACCAGGCTCGCATTGGGAACCTTTTCTCCTAACCCACCCCCAAAACGGCAACAACTTCCCAAAGAGAACCATGTGCAGGCACCGGTTGGATGTATTGCTTTGTCTGGAGGCGGGGTTCTGTGGCAGGGCTTGAAAGCTTTGAGGAAGCGCCATCTGGAGATAGAACTGTTGAACCCTAGAAGAAATAAATTTGACAAGAAGGTTAAAAATGCAGGGTCAAACGCAAGAAAGAAATGCTGATAAACGGCCCCAGAACAACACAGAAGCCGTACAGGCACGGCCATGACCAGATATTTGTTTCCGATTTTGTTCCCTGTTACTGAAAATCACTGGCCTGTCTGGTGACATTTCAGGGTTTTTGATGTGCTTGTTCCACTTCCTTTTACTTCCTTTAACATGGCCCAAGGGCCACCTTCCACAGTGGTCAGTGATCCAGGGCCTGGGGGCTTTGAAGCATAACCGCTGCAGGCAAATTTAAGTCTTCTAATAGTGTTGAAAGTTCTTGGGCCTGCGCAGTTATTTGGTTTGTGAGCTCTAGGGACAGCCTTTAGGTTGTAAGGAGAAAACACAGATCGGAAAGCCCGGCGTCAAGGAAATTGCTGCTCCATTGGGAAGTAATACCGCGCTGTGTCACGAGGGCGGAGAACTTGGGACGTTCGAAAGCCCCTGCGAGACAGAGAGAGTAATATGGGAGGCCGGTTTAAGTTCGGCTCATTAGTGTGCATTGGTTTCCTGCTGATGTCCTGCGGGTCCTGTGGTCTGAGACTCCTAGAAGTTAGGTGTAATGCTAAGATAGTAAAGCACAGGCAATGTAGACGGAGACGGGGTGAACATGAGAGAGGAGACATGAGGCAGAGAGCTAGATGTCTACAGTAGCTATTCCTAGAGACAGGGAAGGGATAGAAATGCACACTGTTATCAAGATATCACACATTTTTTAAAATCTTGGGACCAGGAGCAATGTATCAGAAGCAATGTTCCTATCCCAAGTAGGCTTTTGGGGTGCCTTTGAAGATAATGTACCTATTCCAAGTAGGCTTTTGGGGTGCCCTTTGAAGACAGCGTGTGGAGCCTTAGCTGGCATGTCACTCTGATAGGGTCAACATGTATTGCATCTAAAGCACTTTCTGAAAAGTAGATATTTATTCTGAATAAATGGACATGGTAATTTCCTCAAGTTCGGTAGCTATTCTCATACAGAAGAAACAAATGGGAGGGAGGGAGGGAGAGGAGAGGAGAGAGGGAGAGAAACTAGAAAAGACAAAGGGGCTATTCACATATATCCCGAAGAGCAAACTCTAAGGAACCTTACTGACCAGGTCAATAAAAGACCCTGTCCCAGACAAATAGCTGAGAAATGATACCAGAAGTTGTAGACACACACATACATACACATATATACATACATACATACACACATACATATACATATACACATACATACACACATACATTGCATACATACATACACACATACATACACACAATACACACATACATTGCGTACATACATACATACACACATACATTGCATACACACATACATACATGCATACATTACACACACACACACACACACACACACACACAATTACGAGACCTTCTCCTATGAGGGCTGCATGTGTTCTCTGTGAGAGTAATGGAGTACTTTGGGATCTTCCACACCTACATGGCATTTCAGATTTCCCTGTGGCCCCTGTTTTCTTTCTGGATTCAGAGGAAACACTGTGATAAGACAGAGTGAGGAATGGGGTGTATGTGAAGTGCCGGGAGGTTTATGTTTGGATGTTCAGGCTTGTAGCTTGTAGCCAGGCTGAGCGGCTGATAGAGTTTGATCCCTCTGAAACCCTCAGGATCTGGTCCTTCCAGGACCCAGGTCAACTGAAGGAGGAGGAAGACATCCAAGGAGCAGAAAGGAGGGCTTGCTAGTACAACGAGTCACTGAAGGGATTAACTACAGGGCAGGTTGTTTGTACAGTAGGGTTTGGAGACTGTAGTTCTCAGTGAGATCAGAGAATGCTTAATGGGAAGAACACTTAAGAAGGAAGAGGGTGGGGTTTGAGCAGGAGTTCTAAAAGAGAGCTGAGGAGGTTCCAGTGACAGTGAGGCCTGGGTGACACCTCGAGAGAGACTTCAGTGTGGAAGAGGTCAAAGAATACGGGAGAGATCAAGAAACTAAGAGAGTAAGACTCAGTTGAGTAGAGTAAACCAAGGATGGTACACAGCAGTCACTCAGGGGACTGAGGCAGGGGATTCCTTGAGCCTAGGAGGTTGAGGCTAGCATGGGAGAGAGAGAGAGAGAGAGAGAGAGAGAGAGAGAGAGAGAGGAAATATGAAAATAAAGGAAACAGGTTTGGAGTAATAGAATTGCTGGCTCTGAAGACAGAGAAAGAGGTCTCCCACTAAGAAACATGGCAGCTTCTAACCATTAAGAAAGTAAGTTAAATTTATTCACCAATTTCCCTTGGGTCCTCCAGAAAGAACTGGCCACGGAAGTTCCTACAGAAGAAGGAACTTCTAACCTCCAAGATTGTAAGATAATACAATTATGGTCTTAGAAACCTGTTTGGTTTGGGCGATTTCTTTTTTTTCTTTTTTTTTCTTTTTTTTTTCAGCAAAAGAAACTAATTCAGAGAGAAACTGATTGATAAAATCTCCCCTCTCCCGCCCCCACCTGAGATGGTTTGTATATGCTCAGCCTAGGGAGTGGCACTATTAGAGGGTGTGACCCTGTTGGAGTAGGTGTGTTACTGTGGGTGTGGGCTTTGTCTTAGCTGCCTGGAAGTCAGTATTCTGCTAGCAGCCTTCAGATGAAGATGTAGAACTCTCAGCTCCTCCTGCGCCATTCCTGCCTGGATGCTGCCATGCTCCTGCCTTGATGATAATGAACTGAACCTCTGAACCTGTAAGCCAGCCCCAATTAAATGTTGTCCTCATAAAAGTTGCCTTGGTCATGGTGTCTGTTCACAGCAATAAAACGCTAAGCCTCCCTCCCCCCACTCCCCAAGGATGGTGTTTCCAAACATCGTGAAAGAACGGTGCATTATGGGCAGAAAGGTACAGGCAGAAGACCTATCTGGATGTGTATGTGTGCAAGATGAGCTTTTCCACTTAAGAGGGCTGGATGACAAGAGACAGAATCCTCTGGGAAATACAAATGTTAGTAAAGCCAGGAAGTAGAGGAAGTGGCTCAAGGAAAAGATACAGGCCTAGGGAACTATTTTAATTTTTTTGGCAAGGACAACAAAGGTGTTAGGAGTACAGATGTAAACAGGAGACCCTAGGCTGCTGGACCAAACGGAGTTGAAGAGGAATAGACTGTGAGTGTAACACGATCTGGGAGCTCCAGGGAGTAGCAGACTACACACGCATTCCTTGGGTCTCTTACTGAGAACACGGGTGTGAGGGGGTGGGGAGCAGGAGAGTGGGTGGACAGATGGAAGGTCAGGGACAGGGCTAACTCGGCTTAGCAGCTTTAATCAAATGCCTTTTAGCTTCTTTGATTTTATCCAAGAATTATGATGCATGAGAGTCATTTCTCTTGGTCAAATTCAGCCATAAAGTTTGTTTTGTTTTTGAAAGGACTGAGACAAATTTTATGTAGATCAGCATGCCAAAGTAATGCTAATGAGTGAATAATTGTCAAAACAAGTCTAAATGAATTCACTTCCTCACTGTTATAATACAAAATTATTTCTGGTTAATCACACCCACTCTGAAGCCAAAGGTCTCTAAAGAAGTTTCGTTTTTTGGTACAGAGCCAATGGAAAGTTTGACCTCAGCTGACCGAAACAGCCAGACTGTCTAGAGATACAATGTTGCAACTCAAGAGCCAAACAGTTTCCGGTTGTCTCATTTTAACAGCCATTTTGTTTCAACCTTTGTGTCTGACCCAACATCCTGTAACTGTGGGGCGAAGCTCTTGGGATAGATCTCTAACTTTAACAGAGATCTATGGTCTCTGCAAACCCCAAAGCTAAGAATGCTGTAAGATAGCGTCTGAATCCTATAGAAACAATCTCCCTGCTTAGTACCAGGGCACCTGCCAATGCTCCCATCAGTGTGCCCGCTACATGTGTTGGTTTATGACCCTCTTTTTTTTCTGTGGCTGCTTGTTTTCCCATGGTGGGAGTACATGTGAGGGAACAGGTCATTCAGGGTAACTTAGACCCGTGTTCCTAGCCCATGCTCACTCATATTTGTCTAGAATAAACAAGTTCCTTATTTCCTTTAAAGCAGAGTTGTCACTACACACTGCCAGAATTATTGGGCTAGTAAGTGCTCATTGGGTTTGAATTACAAGAAGCTATAGAGTTCTGTTGAGGGCTGGTCTGATCCAAGGCTTTCTCTGAGGCCCTGATGTATAGAAAAGGAACACATTTTTTTTTTTCTCTCTTTCTAAACCAGAAACTTACTTGGCAGAGCTGGTAATAGCCTGGAGTCAGGGCCTTGGGGACATTTCCTCGAACCCTGATATATGGAGAAGAAACATAGCTTCTTTTCTAAAACCAGGAATATACTTGGTAGAGCCAGTAATGACCTGGAGCCAGAGCCTTGGGGGGAGCTATGGCTTATGACATTGAGAACTCAGCTCTTCCTGCCCTAAGGGGACCTGCTTTTTGGTCCCAAGGCTGTTGTGTGTTTGACACTGTTGAGAAACCCACATTCCCTTAGTGCAATATTGCTTGATTAACTTCCTGCTGACTTTGTTTCATTGTGCGGTGCCTTCTGCTAACCCTGCCTCATTTCTTTCCTGGAAATAGTATATAAGACACTGTGCTTTTTCTTCTTTTTTAAATGCATGTTTCTACTTTTCTTTATTTTTATTATTATTTTTTAAAGACTTGTTTATTTTATTTATATGAACACACTGTAGTTGTCTTCAGACACACTAGAAGAGGGCATCAGATTCCATTACAGATGGTTGTGAGGCACCATGTGGTTGCTGAGAATTGAACTCAGGACCTCTGCAAGAGTAGTCAGTGCTCTTAATCACTGAGCCATCTCTCCAGCTCCAACACTGTACTTCTTAATAAGCTTGCTCAGCATAAGATATAGCTTGTGCAAGACCTCCCGACCCCAAACTTTCCTATCCTTTTTATCTTTTGATCCAGGACCCCATCTCTGAAGAACCAGTTGCTGGTACAAGTCAAGGAAGTTTTATAGCTTTATACAAGGCCATGGTACTCTCTTTATTTACAAGATGTAAAGAGGGACATTCTAGAGCATTCTTAATCTGTGGGTCGAGACTTGATTAGAAGGGCCTGCCCACTCCAGGAAAGCCAATGTGTCTGGCCTCTCTGGGCATCTGCACTTCAGTGGACATACCAGCACGTAGATGAACACAATTAAAAATAATAAAAATAAAAAAGATCAATTTACCTTGTTTTAAAAAAATAATAAATAAAAGCCAAAAAGAACAGGGCGGGGGATGTTCTGAGGGTTCTAGTGCAGTTGGGTCAGGAGGCTGAGCTGGTCTAGGTTACCCAAAACACTGGGTTCTATTCTCAGACAGGAAAACATAGATGGTTACATTATAATTCATAGCAGTAGAAAAATTACAGTTATGAGGTAGCAACAGGAATAATTTTATGGTTGGAAGTCAGTGTAGCATGAGGAACTGTATTAAAAGATCTTAGCACTAGGAAGGTTGAGAACAACTGCTGTATAGCAATTTCAGATTCAAGGCCACAAGGCCTCCAGCTCTTTAGCCCTATTACGTGAGCTAGACTTGTAGGTTTATCAAGCCTCTCCTTTGGTATTTCTGACATGAGCCATGTGACACAGGCCGTCTTGGTACTTTCTTATTAGAATGAGCTCCTAAGTCACAGATGTTAGTTAGATCTTTCCCATTTCAGGTAATAGGTAACAAAATGGGCCAGCCCTAAGGGAGTGAGGAAAAAGAGTATTTCTGAAGAAAAACTGGAGAAAATCTGGCCTTTGCTATCCAGAATTTGGCCTTATCTAGATAGATGTCCCTCCAAAGCAAAGGATCACCTCATTACTTACTGCATTAGCTGAACAGATAAGAAAAGGATCCAGGGAAGGCAACACAAAAAGAGGTAGGTATAGTGGAAATTTCTAGTTTCTCTGGAGACTCAGGTTATAATGATGTTTTGCTGGGGCAGACAGGTGAAAGAATGTTTGCCTGAAGCAGACACAGGTGAAAGGATGTCTTGTTATAGCAGACGTGAAAGGACTCGTGATGTGTAGAAGGAATGTACATGTGACCTCACAGACAGTGGGAAGTCGAGCAATGGCTCACTTTTCTCCTCCTCCTCACTAGTCTTCACTGACATGTATTGGTTTGCCTTACATTGTGTCGCTGAGCGTCGCTGTGGTGACTTCAGAAAGAGAAACTCACTAAAGAACTTCTCGTGAGCTTCCTATGGCTTCTTGCTGCGTCCGTGGACTTGGGTTGATTGGCAAGCCTTGTGGTTTCTTCTGGATTGAACTGATGTTGCTGATTCTTGTGTGGTAACTGCCGAGAGCACTGGTCTGCAGGTGCTGATTTGTGTTCGGTGTTTGCTAGTGGATTGGTCAGAGAACAACAAAGATTGGAGTCATCCCAAAGAACTATTTCTAAACAGTTCCACTTACTCCATGTCCTAATAACCTTTCTTTTCCATTACCTCTGGTGGGTGGTAGACTATAGAGGAGACTGAACCTTATTAAGGAAGGTAGAGAAGAATATATGCCTTCAGGTAGAAATGCAAACAGAGCAAGTCAGTGCTGTTAGTTTCTTTCTTAGTTATACTCAAGTTCCATCCTTGGTCTGGGCTTGACAGCACACACCTGTAGTTCTATAATTTGGAAATTTAGGAAAGCTCTATGAGTTAGAGGCTAGCATGGTCTACATACTGAGTTTTAGGATAACCTGGACTATAGAGTAAAATTTGGCCTTTAAAACAAAAGTTCCATCCTGTGCTGGCTAGTTTAATGTCAACTTGACACAAGCTAGAATTATCAGAGAGGAGGGAGCCTTAACTGAGAAAATGCTTTTATAAGATCAGCCTGCAGGGCATGTCATTAATTGGTGATGGATGTGGGAGGGCCCAGCCCATTATGGGTGGTGCCATCCCTAGACTGGTGGTCCGGGATTCTATAAAAAATCTGGCTGAGCAAGTCATAAAGAACAAACCAGTAAGCAACACTCCATGTATCAGTTCCTACCATCTGGCCCCTGCCTCCAGGTTTGTGCCCAGCTTAAAGTTCTGTCTTGACTCCCTTCAGCGATGAACTGTGATGTGACTCTTTCTTCTCCAAGTTCTTTTTGGTTGTCGTGTTTTACTAACTCAACTAATACAGCTTTACATCATGATGTAATTATGTCCTTGACTTCCAAACAAAGTCGATCTTAGGAGGAGAATTTTCTCCTATGGTGGAACAGGGGGTGGGGAATATTGAGTTTCTTCTTGTAAACCAGCACTCACTCCCCTTCAGACTCCAGACTTATAAACTAAAATGTTATTGCTGCACACGTTCATTTTGCATATTCCATCCACTTATCCCTTCCTGAGCACAAAGCTGAGTTTTATTATGCACTCTTTTTATCAAGCACTCTTTCAGTTTTATTAAAACTCCTAGCATATTGCCACAACATTTTCTACTCTTGGTTTCCCACTGGACCCAGGCAGACATTTCCAGGATCCAGCTGACACAGTTGATCTGTGGTGGGTACCAGGTGCTGGAAGAATATGTTACTGCTTTTCAACTGTGTTTCTTCTCCTTCGTGGGGCTGCATCTGAAGCTGAACCCAGGGTGCCTGGCTGCAGACACCGTTGAGCAGCAAGTCTCACCAAAGAAGGATCTCAGCTAGACAACAGTCTTCAGAGCCAAACTTTGAATCAGCTGTCCTGGAAATGCTTTTGGTTACTCTAAAGGGAGGTAGGTGCTAATAGCCAGGCACACACATAATCACACAAGTATCCCTGGATATTGTCACAGTAAGGCTTGGTCTCATAATAGGTTTGTTACCTTGTGCAGTAACAGCATGAAGGTTGTTCTGATTTACCTATGCCCTTTTTCATAAACACGGAGGTGTCTTCTCAGGGAGGGTCTATGTCTGTCTGGAAGTTGGGTGTTCCAACAGGGCCAGCTTCATGAGCAATGCGTGACACTCCACACTTAAAAGGCTCCAGGCTTGTTTTCTTGCACGGACACCATCATCTCGAAATTCTTAATAACTGTTCAGTAAGAGACCCTTTCATTTTTCATTGAGCTCAGCAAATTATGTAATTTGTTCAGATCTCCAATGCAGTTGCTTTCGTTGACCAGGCTCTGGTTCCAAGTTACTTTTTTTTTTTTTTTCCAAGACAGGGTTTCTCTGTGTAGCCCTGGTTGTTTAGAACTTGCAGTGTAGACCAGGCTGGCCTCAAACTCACAGAAATCTGTCTACTCTGCCTTCCCAGTACTGGGACTAAAGGCAAATGTCACCTGGTTACTTCTTTAATAGTCCACACCTGAACTTTACCTATGTGACTGTAACCATTTTCCAGATTTTCTTACCCCTCCTTTTCCACCCCAAGGCCTGGATTAGCTGTTCTCAAACTGTGGGTTGTGACTCCTTAGTTGAACAACCCTTCCACAGGGGTCACACATCAGATATCCTGCATTTCAGATGTTTACATTACAATTTGTAACCGTAGCAACATTACTCTCATGAAGTAGCAACAAACATAATTTTACGGTTGGGGGTCCCCACAACATGAAGAACTGTATTAAAGGGTTGCAGAATTAGGAAGGCCGAGAATCGCTGGCGTGCTGTAAATGCTCAGACAGTATTTGCAGAGCACCAGAATGCCCCCAAAGAAAAATCAGCAATATTCCCATCGCAAAGGTAACAAGCTGATTATTGGGATTAAGCCACATTTGGGATCAGGTTCACTCTCAAAGAGGTCATTAATTCTGGACCCTCCTTCTCTGCCTCCTCCTCAGCTCCTCCTTTGTCTGAGCCTTAAGCTGCTTACACGCCTGACTGCTCACACCAAGTCGTCCCCCCCCCCCCACCCTATTCCTGATTCCAGCCGAGCAGGGAACACTGAACAGGCTCAGACAGCCGTGTTCAAAGAAACAGGCCGGCTGCAGCAGCTCAGAGTTCAGGATCCAGGTCTCAGAGCTTGACCACAGGTTTCCAGGAGTTTTTTTGTGTGACCTTGGAGAACAAACACTGCTGTCTCCACACAGAGAGATGAAGAGGCACTGTCCTGCTCTCTCCTGGTAACACATGCAGCAGACACGGAGTATTCCAGCAGCCCTAGAGAAGCTGGGCACAGTGATAGACTATGTCCAAGGACAGTCACTTCATAATATACAGCCCACCCTCCCAGCACCCCCTGCGCATGCGCACAACGACAACACCGCCCCTCCATTTGAGCTGTTGGTTGCGGAGAAGTATTGCTCTTGGTTTTTTTCTTTGTTTTGTTGGCAGTAATTGAGATGAAGAACAGGAGGCCTTATACAAGATAGGCAGTCTTTCCCCTCACCTAGTTAAATCTCCATTCCACTTGGGTTTTTAAGTTTTACTTTGAGACAGGGACTTGTTAAGTTACTTAGGTTGGCCCTGAACTCACTCTGAGGTTCTGCACTTAGACTGGTGGCCCTCGTTCAGTGTGGACTTTGGTTTCCTTGGCTATAAAAAGATTTGATGGAACTCATAAAACTGGGAATGGTGGGGCACACCCTTAATGCCAGCACTGGGGACACACATCCAGGGGGCTACTTTGGCATTTTAAAAATTACATTTATTGTTAATAGGCAGCTGTGGATGGGGGCGATGCGCAGTGTATTAGACGGTTACTTTCATATCTATTGTCCATATCTCTAGACTGTCAACTTGAAGCAGCGCCTACTAGCTTCTTGCTACCGCACACAAAGGTCCCACCTCTGTTTTCTGCCCCCACACCTCTGCCCCCGTCCCTTCAGACACAGTTAAGACACAGAGCACCACGCTCAGTCCTTCATCTTCTGTCATATCCTGGGTAAGAAAAGAAGAAAATAGCTTGTTCTCAACTCGCCATCATGAGCTCAGATACGATCTTAGAGTAAACTGTTCTACCAGATCTTCCCCAGAGGAAACTCAGATAGGGGTTATTTATTTATTTATTTATTTATTTATGCAAGCATTAGGGTCTCTTTATTACAAGCTCAACCTTGGGCCCCCTGCGAGCCCTGACACAGTAGAACCAAGAAGGCAGAGGGGCCCTGAGACTAGTTTTAGGAGAGCATTTACAGAGGCTGGTGGTAGGAGCCAAACCATAAACTTGTGATTGGGGGTTGTTAGGAAGTGAAGTGTTAGGAGCAGGCTGGTGGAGGTGCAGATTTGTTGGGGGTAACCTGGAAACTGGTGTTAAACACAGGTCTTGTTGGGGGGTAACCTGGAAACTGGAGTTAGATACCGGCCTGTTAGTTAACTCAAGTTCAACTTTGGGTCAGGTTCTCTAAAATGGAGTCTAAACCCAGGATCTGGTCTCTCAGGTGTAGAGACAGGCAAATCCTTGCTGTTTATTAGACAGCCGGTCCAGCTGAATCCATGCGTTTCAAGCTCAGTGAGAGATCCGGTCTCAAAAACTAGACGTGAAACGTGATTGACAAAGCTCTTTTAACACCAACCCCTCAGGCTTCCACACGCACCCACACAGGCAAGCACACCTGCACTTGCACATGTGCATACTTCCCAGACAGGGGCTTTAAATGTGGGAAACAGAAAACACTCTCTAAAGACAAGGAGATCTTGAAATTTTCTTTGTGTTTCTAGACCATTTGATCCTTGACAACTTTCTTTCTTTTCTTTTTCAAAGTTCCCCTTTCTTAATGTTTTGTTGTTGTTTTTGTTGTTGTTTTGAATCTCACTGAGTAGCCTTGGCTGTCCTAGAACTTACTAAATGGACCAAGCTGGCCTCAAACTCACAGACATGTGCCTGCCTCTGCCTCTGGAGTGTTGGTATTAAAGGCGTGTACCACCACACTGAGGTCTTTCCTGGTCTCCTTATTCAATGCTCAGCCTAAAAGCCTTTCACCTCAAGGAGTGGTTGCACATGCCTGCAATTTTAGCCCTTGGGGCCAGAAAGGAAAATCACTGCATATTCATAGCCAGCCTGGGCTACATGGTGAGTTGGCGGCCAGCCTGGGCTACATACAGGGTGAGAACTAGATTCAGAAGTGAAACAAAAGTGCAACCCCTGTTCCTTCACCTATTCCATGTCCCCTATGAGGTCCTTTAATGGTTTAACCCCTCTGCTGGCCCTGCTGTTCTTTTACTCACTAGTTAGAGTCTCCACATTTTTGTCTCCAGTGATGATGTCTCTCGCGGACCACGCAGACCTTCATGTCTGGCGACCTTCTGCATCTTTACTTATGTGTGCCACAGGCATGGTGGGGTTATGTGCTGAGCCAGAGTCCAGTCTTTCTGTGACTTCTGCCTCTGGTACATGCCTTATCTTGATGAACAAAACAATCTCTAGGTAGTTCCTGAAGGAAGGAACATCGACTCTACCTCCCTGTGACAGATGACGGTCATAGCTTACCTCCCACTCCTCCTGGGTAGAAGCTGTGTTTCCCAATGTCTGCCCCCGGTAGGTGTGGCTGCTGTAAATGGGACAGAGCATCTGTATTGCTGGATGGTGCCTACCTGGGGAATCTGCCCAAATCATGTAGCTCTGAGTTCACCGTTCTTTGCCTTTTATGAATAAAAACTATAGCCTGGTTGATACATTTTAGCTAGCAAGAAAAATTAGCAAAAAGGGAAACTAGAGAAGCTAAAAACCCAAGGTTTGTTTGTTGTTTGTTTGTTTTGGATCTTTCCTAGATCCTGGAACTACAGACTGAGTCTTTAATGGATTAGGTATTTGTTCCTGTTTGGACAGGAGTTAGGGCCAGTGTGCTGGATTCTAAGGTCAGAATGGTGCCTCTAACATGACGTCAGTTGGGCTAAGGTCTGTCATAGGACACGTCCTCTTTCCAAGTCTAACACATTAGATTCATATCACATAGGCTGACTTAAAGCAACTGCCCTTCTGGCCTGGTCACCATATCCTCTAAGAGAAATATTCCATCTTTCTCCCTGGACCACTTTATAGGTATTATATCCTACGCAGTGCCCATCCCAGCTTAGCCAGGATACACTCACTAAGTCTCATATGCGTATCTTCCAAGGTCCAAATTAAAGTCATCATCACCCTCCCACCTGTCCCTATTTCCATCTTGTCTGCTTGTGCCTAAACTGCCCCGGGATTTGATACTGTGAAGGCATTTGAGGTCAGAGCTGTCTGGTTACCTTCTATTTCCTTTAGCACCAAACCTCAACACTTCCGGGTGGGTGGACGCCTCATCCCTTTTCCTTCTTTGAAAGAAAGTGTTTCTTAGCCACGTTTTCAGAAACCTTCATCTGTGAGGAAGAAGCCTGACTTCATCTTCCCGCGGAAGCAGGATATGCTCATGGAGGAGGCACTGTAAGGCCACATACGTCTGAGTCATTTCTGCTTCTTTCACAGATGTGTGGCCCACTTTGTCTTGTGTAGGCTTGGGAGAGTCAATCAGTGATACTGGAACATCTTCCTACAGGGGCTTGGCTTCTCACCAAACCTGTCAATCAAACCCGAGACCCTTCCACTGTGTTGTATCACATTGTCCATTTTCTTACAGCATTGATCCTGTTAGGTCTACAGCAGGAGTACCTATGCCCTCTGGGCCACACCCTGATGGTAAATTCCGGTGTCCAATGTTGGGTAGCAGTTTCCTTTGAGATTAAAACCTTCTTATAATTTAAAGACTTCTTAAATAAAAAGATTTTAAAGGAGAAATGAGAAAAACAGCCCATGTTTTTTTATTTTTTTTATTTTTTTATTCAGACTATGTTGAGATAGGACAGTGTTTATAACCTATGGCTCTCGACCCATTTGGGGGATTGAATGGCCCTTTTACAGGGTCGCCTAAGACCATGGGAAAACAGATATTTACATAACAATTCACAACAGCAGCAAAACTACAGTTAAGTAGTGACAAAAATAATTTTATGGTTGGGGGGGTCACCACAACATAAGGAGCTGTATTAATGGGTCACAGCACTGGGAAGGTTGAGAGTCACAGAGATGGGATGCCATGAAGTAGGTGAAACAGGATATTCAAAGTCAGGGAGAAGTGTTTCATCCTACAGGGAATCTCATTAAGCTCAGGAAGAAAACAACCAAATGGCTTCAGGAATTCCCTGAAACTGACCAGATTCACCATGCCCCTCCCTTCCCAGCAGCTGTAAGCAGTAAGCATTGCTGAGAGACACCATCAGACAAGCTGACTGCCCAGAAGAAGCACAGGCAAGCTTCCTGTAAGAGACTCACTATCTTGTTTAGCTGCAGGCTGTGAAGTTCACTCCTTGTTTTTGCCTTTCATGAGCTGTCACCCATGCTGGGGTGGGCTTTGGTGAAGCAGCTGTCCTTGAGTCATTTCTGCTTCTGTGAACAAACCCTACCTATACTCCTGTACGGAACACCTATGAAACTCACTGGTTTACCAAGTTGGTCTTCAGTGGCATTGTTACTTTGTTCTGCTGTTGGTTCCCAGAGTGAGGTGAGTAGATATTTGTTTGTGCCTTCCCTCGGAAGAGCATCATATAACATCCATCCTTCTAAATTATTTTAAAAAATTTTTTAAATTTATTTTTGTTGTTGTTGATGTTTGAGACGGGCTCTCTCTATGTAGCCCTTCATGCCCTGGAACTTTCTATCTAGACCAGGTTATCCCTTGAACTCACAGAGACTGGTATGCCTCTGACCTCCAAGTGCTGGGATTAAAGGTGTGTGCCACCACATCTGGCCAAATTAAGTTGTGACAGTTAATCTTCATTGTTAACCTGCTTGGACTTAGCATAACCTAGGAGACAAACCATTGGGAATGTCTGTAAGGGTATTTCTTGAGAAAAGTAGCCAAAATGGTGGGTGGGGGGGATTCACCTTGAATGTGGGTGAGGCTAACCTATTCCTAGACTTAATAAAAAGAAAAGAAAGAGAGCAGTCAGCTCAGCATCAGCATTCAAGTGTCCATTCCTCCAGACTGCACACATTCCACCAAGAGAGATGTGCCAAGTGTCGAATAATGAAGGTGAATATTTTTTGCCATCAGAGAGAAACTGTGGGGTCTGACAATTTGAAGGAGGGGGTAGTAGTGGGAGGCTAGAGACAAGCATAGTGAACCAACAACGACAGTATGATAACACACAAACTTGTTGAGAATCATGTGTCCTACGAACGTGACATTTAAACAAAGACCTAGGTTGGCTGAGCTGAGAGGTGATGGTTGGACTCTGTCACCAGTGAGTGACAGCCTCCAGTTTCCGACCCAGCAAAGTGATGCTAACCCTGAACTTTGCTGGATGAGAGGAGGCAAGGGTTACACCAGACACAGGCTGCTACCCAGCCATGTCTTTTCCAGAAGGAAAAGGTAATATTAAAAAAAAAAAGTCCAAGTTTGAAAATTACTTAGAAAATTATTTCAAAAGCTTAGGAAATGTCAAAGCTTGATCAACACTTTGTTATGTCTTAAACCAGGTATTTGGACATATCTTTGGGACAATCTCATTGATGACCCTAATCTAAGAAACTCTCTGGCCTCCAGCTCCATCCTGTTTAGGGGAAATAGCACACACATTTGGCATCAGGAAAAAGACTGCAGCCTGTAGCTAATACCTTCCTTATATACACAGTAACTTTTCCAACAAATCCATGTTCACAGACCACAGTGCTAATTCTCTTTCATACTTGAAAGACACAGGGCTAAGTAGGTTAAGGATTAAAGGGAGTACCCGAGAAAGGAAATTTTTTTTCTAGTTTCGATTTACTCATTTAAAAAAGATAATGCCTCAGAAGATGGGATGGAACTTCCTAAGCAGAAACCACAGGATCCGGTTGCGGTGCCGCTGAGTGCCCAGGGAGATGGAGAAAACAATTTAATAGGTGTACTTCCAGCTCTTAAAAGCCTGCCTCTCATAACGAAAACTTTCCAAGGCTTCCTCAAGCATCCCTGAGGCAACACCCACCCAAAGTCTCCCCATCTTCCTTTAAGATCAGGCAGAAAAGAATCTTCTCAATGGAAAGAGGATATGTACGTGCAGGAACTAAAAACCCAGTTAGGGAACTAAATATGATACATGTGAGAAAGCTGGGCCACGCTGTTGCTTGTGGTCTATGCTTTCATCTAGATTTGTCTTTCGGTTGGAACACAGCATACACTTTTCAAAGCTGCCTCTTCCTGGGTCTCTCCGGCTACTTCTCAGATCAATTTAGTGATTGGACTTTCTACATTTTGTAACATTGGGAGGGGTGGTCCGGTCACGTGGTATAGTGATGACTTCATTATCTGTGGGCCCGTGAGATCTTTCAAACAAATGTCTGGGTTACAGTCAGTCCATCAGACTTCGAAACTTGTTGAATAGTACAAGACACTTTTCTTAAGATTAAAAGCTAGGACTCCATTTATTTGCTTTCCCTGTCTAAACTGGGCTGGGCTCAGGAAGGACATGGTTTATTCCTTTATCTCTATAATGTAATGAACTCTCAACCTTGGCACTGTTTCTATTTAGTCAATAGATGCTGGGGAATCCTCTGCTAAAAGCATATCTTAGGAAACAAAAATGCGGGGGGGGGGTGGAGGGGGGGTTGGAGAACATTATCTCATACTGTCAGTCCTTATTTTGATGACTGTTCTTTTTCTGAGGACCCTATGCTTTGTGAAGAATTTGAAGCAAAAAAAGAGAAAAAAGTTAAGGGGAGGAGAAGATAAAGACCACAACAAAGGCACACAGTGGGTGTCCTGGTCCACCTTCAATTACTGTGATAGACAAATACAATGTCTCTAGTCACCTGCCTACCATGAAAAGATTTATTTGGTTTACACCATGTTCTAATCAAAGTCCACCATTGTGGGAAGTCCAGGCAGGAACTCATGGCTGGATCCTGGAGGCAGGAGCTGATGCAGAGGCCATGGAGGAATGCTGCTTACTGGCTTGCTCCACATGACTTGCTCAGTCTGCTTTCTTATAGAATCGAGGTTTACCTGCCTACGGTTGGCACTGCCTCCTATGGGCTGGGTCTTCTCATATGAAACTGATCAAGAAAATGCCCTAAAGACTGGCCCATAGGAGATCCCATGGAGGCGTTTTTTTTCTCCACTGAGCGTTGGGATGGAGGTCACGGGCTAGCTCTCCTGGATTTTAGCCTCTAGCCAAAACCGCCCAAGCGCCAGGACTTGTGCGAGGAAGAAATAAAAGCGCCATCAAATTAGCATCCCTCAAAACGGCGACTCAGCACTGAGGTATCTCAGAGAACCAAGGACAAGTGTGAGGAGGAAAAGCGGCCTAGGCCCCATGGAGGCAGGAGCAGAACCCCAGAACCGCGTGTGTCTTTTTGCGGAGCTCTTCTGAGACTGTTTTCCCACTCGGTCTGCGCATGTCTTCTCTAGTCATCTCTGCCTATAGAGGAGCTTTCTAAGCCTCTCTGTGTGCTGGGCTGCTCTCCCAGAGCCTGTACAGAACTTTTAGACTCAGGGAGTCACATGACACACACGTGACTCAATGAACCCGCGCCTGGGATAGTTCCCAAGGAAACCGGATTCAATGAGGCGAAACCCCAGAGCTAGCCACAGCATGCCACGCCATTATTTCTATTTGATTCAGCTCTAAGGAGAATATAGAGCGGGGACTGAGAGAAAGACTCACTTGTCAGTGGAATTCATTCACAAGTATTTACTGAACAAAATAAAGCACCAGGGTGATAAATCTGAGTAAAAGCATTTGATTTCTTCCCACGGACTTCTAAACCCATTGTGTCTGTCACTGGGAAATGATTCCTAAGTGACTACTGGATTCATATACAACTGTACACGGTCAGCATCACTGGGCTCCAGAGAAAAGCACTTTCAAACATCTGTAGTCTTCTATTTATTTGACTAAAGAATGCTTTGTGTAAGGAGGTAACTGAGGAGCTGGAGGCCACCGGGCCTCTTCCTCAGTTTCTACCTCTTGCTGAACAGCATTTCGGATCCCACTGAATGGCTAACATTAAAACAAACAAACAAACAAACAAAAACCGCTGGAACGCTCATGTATTTTGGATGAGTGTGTAAAGCATACTAATTAAAGAAACTGGTCAATTATAAATCTACCATACAATCTGACAATTTCATTCCTGGGTTTATTTCCAAGAAAAAAAAAAGAGAGAGAGAGAATTCACATATCCACCAGAAAGCATATATACAACAAAGGCTGATGGCGCTTTCTTCTTATTAACACAAAGCTGTAAGCAACTCACCTGTTTGACCATAGCAGAATGGGGTAATAAACTACGGGATGCTTACAGAATTGGCTGCCACACAGTAATAAAAAGAATGAATCCGTGCTCACACAAGATGTGTGAGCTAATGAGTATAGTGAAAGGAATCCAAGCAGAAGAGCATGCACTGGACGTGGGTAGTTCGTGATTCCATTTTCAGGAAGTAGGGGATCAACAAGTCCACGGGGATGGACCACAGACTGATGTTACCTTTGGGGGCTTACTGATCGTAGGAGTCCTGAGTGAGCGTCACAGGATAATAGACACAGTCTACATATGACAGAATGGTTGCTTCATAGTTATAGACAACATCATTTTTAACCAGGTTGCGTACATTAAAAATGTACTTTTTGCTCTATGGATGAGTTATAGCTAAGCTACAAACAAAAACAAAAAGCTTCCCCATTTGGTCTTCACATACAAAGGCCTTGGTAAGATTTCTCCAGGCTGGAGAGAGTTCCACCCTCCTGTCCTTCCTCGGTGTCCTTCAAGCATCCTGCTCTGGTGCCCTGCTCCCTTCTAGACTTTGCTTCCGGCTGTTTGGTTTGGATGACACCTTGTGAATGAACAATAGCGGGACTCCGATCTGCTTTGTCTGAGGGGCATGGAGTAGGCACCGGGTAGCAGTTTGGTGCTCAGCAGCAGGGTATGCAGATGGCAGGGGAGATAAGGGTATAGCACACTCGGCACACATTCCACCCTGTGCCCGGGGAACAGTTCGTAGACAGAAACAGATTTCCGTGGCACGCTGGTTTTGCTCAGAGCCTGTCCTGGCTAGAAATATTGGCACTCGACCTTTTCCCCTCTCTCTGTTGCTGACAAAAGAATTCTTCATACAAGGAGGCAATCAGGGGTCTTGGTGGCCCTTGGGAGCTCTTCCTCACCACCTGTGACATTCTATAAGGGGATAACGCAATAGTGTCTGTCTTTTGCGTAGGATAGCTAAGTGTAGTGACGACGGCCTTCCTTCCCTGCCAGGGTTTTCTCGGCACCATGCCCTGTCCTGGACAGGTAGGTACTCAGTGAATCTCCTGGCCCTGGCGAGACTTAGCCTTTCATTGTGCACTTCAGGATGGGCCCTCGAAATTAATCTCCAAAGCAGCTGGGTCCTGTTTCGTTGCACAGGTTAAATAACTAAGCTTCTTGAGCCCCTCTACCTAAGCCCCATGAGAAAGGGACAAACTTCTTGGCTTCCTTATAGGAGCTGACAAGGGGCAGAGCCCCAGTCTCCAGGGCCTCCACAGGGCGGGGACTCCTGAATAGGGAGCATCCCGTTGTGGGGAGGAGTAGAAACCTTTGTGAAAATTCTAACAAGAATACAGAGGTTTCCCTCTCTGTCTCTGATCTTGTTTGACCTCCCTATCATTCTTAACATCTTTTCTCTGGGCTAGCCTCTGCTCCATCCGTGGGGAGCTAGCTACCAACCTCCACTCCCCAGGCCCCTCCCACACCTCTCGGTTTGAGAGTACAACTGAGCTCTCACCCTCCACTCAGCATGAGCTCTGCCCTCCTCTGTCCAAGTTAACCAAGTAAAGCCCATGACGTTTTAAGAGGCTTCCTTTGTTTAAATTCACACACATACCCGCGTGTACACACACACACACACACACACACACACACACACACACTGGTTTTCATTTTAACCAAAAATACAACCAGCAAGATCAGTCGGATGGTCTTCTAATGTACGACTTCTAGCATTCAAGAGTTGTTGTTAGTACAACTTCATTTTTATTTTATTTATTATTGGGGGAGGGGCTTGGGTGGGTCACATTGTATTTATGTGGCGGCCAGAGAATAACTTTAAAGTGTCCGTTCTTGCCTTCGGCCTTTACGTGAATCTGGGGGTCAACTCAGGTTGTCAGTCTTTTATAGCAAGTGCCTGTAACTGCTGAAATATCTTGTGGTCTTAAAATGCACAATTTTCATATACATCTATTCAAGACTCTCATCATATTAGCCTCCCTAATCCTGTTTTCTCATCCCTGGTCTGCTTTCATGTTATGAACATGTGCATATAACCACACATCTGTTATACACACGCACGCACACACACACACACACAGAGCAGGGCAGGGGTTCTAGGTCAGTGAGTTTAAGAGTTTTCATTTTTAATCACCTATTTATTTTATGTGTATGCATGTTTTGCCTGTGTGTGCACCGCCACATGCATGCTTGGTGGTGCAGAGGTAAGAAGAGGAAGCCAGATTCCCTGGAACTGGAGTTATAGACGGTCATGAGCCACAATGTGGGTGCTGGGAATCGAACTTGGCTCTCTGCAAGAGCAGCCAGTGTTTAATAGCTGAGCCATCTCTCCAGCCTTATACAGGACTTAGATGTTAATTCTTGATCTCCAGGCCCATCACTTAGACTTTTAAAAAAATAACTGAAATGTGTTTTATTTCAAACACATAAAAAGCATGAGAGCCTCCCATATACCAGCCTCCCAACTGTCACAAGTATCTGCAATTTGCCCTTAATTCATGTATTCATCACGAGTAATGCCTGTATGTTAGTGCTTTTACAGGCAAATCCCAGACACCATTCCTTTAAACTCTCTGTGATTCACTGACCTACACATCCACACAAAAATATAAAGACTAAAGATACAAGAAACCCCTTATCAATTTAAAATTAAATCATCCATTTTTTTTTGTAATTGGGAAAGAGCCACTGTATTTATAGTATAACAAACCTCAATTGTGTTCTATGTTAGTCTAGAGTCTCAGAAACAGAAATTCACGCTAAAAGCCATTTGCTTTTCTCTTTTCCAACGAGTGTTTATTCTTCACGTTTCCCAGATATATCCATTTACCATGGTGTTCCTACCCTTTGTGAGATCCATGGGCTGGAACCAGAACATGACACTTCAAATCTAAAGCCAGAGGGGAGATGGCCATCACACATTGTGTCTGTGGTTTCTAACCTGTAGGGCAGCTTATTCGGAAGTCTAAAGTATCTCTGTTTTTAAAATGTCTAGCTTGCCTGGTGCCAGATGGTCATTTGATGTTCAACACATTCAAACAATCCAGAGACAATGGAAGGTGCCATGCATCAGTAGTTGAGAACCAAGGGAGAGCAACCGCAGCCTTTCTGTAAGAGTACCCTCCTTCCTAAGCTATGCTGGGTCTCCCTTTCCAGTTGGGGCTGATGATTAAGTAGAGTTGGGGTCCCAGAAGGAACACCTTGACATACTTAAAGCCTGCTGAGCCTTGGAAAGACATCCAGCTTTCTACTATCCAAGTATTTTATCTTCCGTGAATTATTGATTCAAAATGAATTTGTTACCTAGAAGCTAGCACGGCATGTTGGTTGAGTTCACCTATACTGCAGCTCTTACTGTGAGAGGGGCAGTAGAGAACAGCTCAGCTCTGTTGTGAGTCTTAGGATAACCGCAGGGTGTTGAAGGCTTAGCTTGGATTCTGTTGGCTTCAGGTCTTCACATTTCAATATGGGAACGAGTTATAAAGAAAGAATTTTTTCAAAATTGTTTGTGCTGAGGATGGTATTTCAGTGATAGACTGTTTGTTTAGCACGAGGAAGACCATGGGGTTTGTCCTTTTGCCTAGAGTGCTATGTGGAAAATTTCAATTGTCTGTATTAAGACGTAGGGGCAATGATAGAAAGGCCGAGGCTTTGTATCTGTGGCTGGGCAGAAAGAATACTGTGGTTTCTTCTGCTCCTTGGGCCTTTTGCTGGGGATGGTGGTGGGGTTTTGTTGTTGTTGTTGTGCTTTGTTTTTCTGTACAGGGTTTCTCTGTGTACCCGTGGCTGTCCTGGAACTGGCCGTGTAGCCCAGGCTGGCCTTGAGTTCATAGATATCCACCTGCCTCTGCCTTGAGACAGCTATGTCACCTAGTAGACAGTGTACCATACATCTGCCTCAGTTTCCCCTGTGCTAAGTTTACAGGAATGTGTCAACAATACACAGCCCTCCCTACGTCTTTGTTACATTTTTTTTTTATTTTGGTGTGTGTATGTGTATGTGTGTGTGTGTGTGTGTGTTGCAGGTGTGTGCCATGGCATGAGTGTAGGGATGAGAGGACTGTGTTTGGGAGTGGATTCTTCACTGTCAGGCTAGGCCACAAGCGTCTTTATCCACAGAACCAGAACCACTTGCTCGTCTCCTATGTCTTTTTTCATTTTCATTCAATAATTAACTTATTTACTAATGCATTTATTCATTTTACATTCCAGTTGCTGGTCCCCTTCTAGTACCCCACTCAGAGAGTCCCTCTCCCACCCTCTTCCTGTCTCCTCTAAGAGGGTGGGGGGCCACCCTGACCCTGGCCCTCCACATCTTTACAGTACCTACCTTTTCTTTCAGTTTGTTCTCTCTTGAAAGTCTTAGGTGCTTGGCCTGAGGGTGAACCCATAAAAGCAGACATCCTGTTTTCTTTTCCTAATTTAAGCTATATTATTTTAAAGACCATATTTTATTAATCCTTTGGGAATTTTGTACAAGTATACAGTGTATTTGGATCATACTCACCCACCTCCTCAGCCCTTCAAAACCTCCTTCAGAATCTCTGCTCTCCCAACTTTCTTTTTTTCCCAAATAACCCACAGAGTCCACTTTGTGCTGCTTATGTACTTATGGTTGCGGGGTCATCCAGGGGAGTGTGGGCTACCTACCAGGGACCCTACCCATAAAGAAACTTGACCCTCCCACCAGAAGCCACCAATAGCCGATAGCTCTTTAGATACAGGTGGGAGCTGGCAAGCCCCTCCTTGAACCCAGAATGCTGACTGTATTGCTTTTGTGCAGGACTTGTGTAGGTAGTCACAACTGTGGTGCGTTCCTGAGAGCAGACGATATGGTCACGTCCGGAAGATATGATATGATATGTTTTATCTTGGACTCAGGCTTTTACAACCTTTCTGCAGCCCTTCTGTGATGTAGAGGGGTGACAGACGCCCCCATTTGTGGCTAAGTTCACCGAGGACACTTACTTTTGTCTGCACTTTGACCAGCTCTGAGTTTCTGAAGCGAGGGTTCTGCACCTGGGATGGATATCCCCAGAGACTGCAGACACTCTGCACTCAATACTGGATTAGACATTTTTCTAGAAAGGCTGTGTTTTTCAAATGACTTCATCCCCAGAAAGGTTAACATGCATTCTTTTCTTTTTAAACCAAAGTTTCTATATAGATTTAGAGAAAACGAAGTTTGCCTTCTCCACCGTTGCTGCTCCAATGCCATTGGTCCATCACCCCAGTAGCCCCGGAGGTGAGAAGCTTGCAGCCATTTATCCAACTCTCTCTGGGATGTAATGGTGACCAGGATTCTAAAAGGGGCTGCTAGCTGACATTGTCAAAAAGGCCACATATTAGTCCCAGGAGGCTAAGTTTTCCCCAAGGACTTGTCAAAAATCTTCAAAAGCAAAGAGCCCCCTTCTAGTCCCTAGGCTTCAATTTAGTGACAGGTTACTGTTTGAGTGCAGGGGACTGCAGCCGATGAGTCAGTCCATCCCTTTCATGCTCCATGGATATCTTAACACATTTCGTTACTTTTAGCAGTGTGGTCAGGTGGACTCATACCAACTGTCATTTTCTGTAAGTGTTAAAGCCTTTTCCCAATGGCAGGCTGGGTGAGTGTGCCGGCCACAACCCCGACCTACTTGGGCAGATGCTCAGGAGTGGAGAGTTAGCCACAGTAATGCCCACCTCCATGAATGTGGAGAATGGATACGTAAGTATTATTAGGGATGACAGGTTCTGGGCCACAGAGAAGGCTTTCAGGACAAAAGATGCAAGTGCAGGCATGTGTTATCAGAACCATGAAAAGTTGCCAAATTGTCTCTGTTGTAAAGCCCCACGTTCAGATTCCAATTCTGCCTTGATAGGTGGTTTTTGTTTTTGTTTTTTTTTAGTTTTCTGCTTCATATTTCTTGAGTTGCTGTTAAGCTCTTGGTATAAAAGGGGGCACTCGATCACCACCCCAGAGAACATCTCTTCCAAAACTTGCTTCAGAACCTACAGCTGGTGACCTCCCCAAGATGTCTACAGACTTCAGATGATAAACAACCGGTGGGCTGTAATATTGATTTTTTTGAGAGCCCAAAACAGGAGTTCATCTCTCATGAGATAATATAGAGTGTCAGGAGGTATATAGGGTAAGTGCATTTGGAACTGTTCTTTGCAAAACTGTGTGGGTTGTGGTGGTGGTATCCTGGAAAGTGTTTAAAGATTAGATTCTGTGGGAGAAATACATACATTCATTCATTATGACTCTTACTGCTATAAAAGATGTGCAGCCACAATTTATAACCAGTAATTGTTTAGTAGATATTATTAATTAATTAATAATCAATAATTAATAATTACTACTGTAAATTTCATTATAGCCAATTGATTCTCAAGGAAAGCTTTCACTGGTTTTTGACACAACTGTATTTATAGCCAACCCATTAATTGCAAATCAACTCTAATTCAATGAAATAAGACTGTGAATAAAAGTGTAACTATTCACCAGTGCAGAAAAGAAATTCCTAGTATTAGTGATCAATGGCTTATTCGTGTGTAAACGTTAGTTGGCATTTGCATCTATATTAATAAGTAATGTGAAACAAAGAAGAGGTGTTGAAGCTTCACTATTTCATCAATGACCCAGTGAGTTTCTGTGCAAAGAGATACAATTTCAAAGAGGACCATGGAAAAATACAGTTGTCACTGTTTCATGTTAGTCACAATGTAGCAGCTATGGACACTTAGAAACTTAGCCGGCACCTGTTAATATTTTCTGTATCACTTTTTTTTGTCCTGTTTTCTTCAACTGGATCTGCATTTATTAACTGTACAAACAAGACTGCTGTTGCTTTCATGAGCACAGTAGAAGGCTATTGAGCCTTAAGTTGCAGTGTTTGCCTGTTTCTGAGATGTAAATAGTCCCAACCGAACTGTTTCAAGTCACCACTGTGGCATCAGTACTTAACAGTCTGAAAGAATTAGGATGTAGCCCTTTGCTGTCTGATACTTCTGTACACAGGCTCAGGAAATACAACCTCAAAGCCAGAGGTCCTAATGACACAGTTAAAAAAAGGAGGACACAGTGAGTTTGGAAGACTTGTAACTTGTGTTTTCAGATGAACTTATTTATTGGTATGTTTAGGCAATGCCATTTTTAGTAACGACTGTGTTTAATAACTAACTGGCTGATAAACTTTAGAAAAATGTGTCAGCCTGCTCTTGAGAGCCCACAGGAGTGAACACCATTGACACCACAGAGGAAAGTACGTTCCTTTTTTTCTTTCTTTTTTCCTCTTTTTTGTTTTGTTTCTTTGTTTTGTTTTGTTTTGTTTTGTTTTCAAGGCAAGGTTTCTCTACATAATAGCCCTAGGTATCCTGGAACTCCCTTTGTAGACCAGGCTGAACTCATAGAGACCCACAGACCTCTGTCTCCCGAGTGCAAAAATTAAAGGCAAAGAATGCATTTCTAACTGTGGGTTGTGCTTAAAAACAGGGTCCCAAGCATCACCCTAAGACTCTTCTACTGGCCCCATTACTGACACTCAGTGGACCCTTGATGTAGCACTGAGCATCAGATCTCTGCACGTCGAAAAGCACCGTAGATCAGACTGTCTCTCCCATTTATCTACATGCATTTTCTACATAAGACATTTGATTCCTTAACACCCAGAAATCAGATGTTTCTCTTTCATTTGTTTTTAGTCCAGAGGAACTTTACCTTAAGTACTGGCTGGTTTTGTGCCAACTTGACACAAGCTGGAGTTATCACAGAGAAAGGAGCCTCAATTGAGGAAATGCCTCCATGATATCCAACTGTAAGGCATTTTCTCAGCTAGTGATCAAAGGGGTGGTGTCATCCTTGGGCTGGTAGACCTGGGTTTTATAAGAAAGCAAGCTGAGCAAGCCAGGGGAAGCAAGCCAGTAAGTAACATCCCTCCATGGCCTCTGCATCAGCTCCTGCTTCCTGACCTGCTTGAGTTCCAGTCCTGACTTCCTCTGGTGATGAACAGCAATATGGAAGTGTAAGCTGAATAAATCCTTTCCTCCCCAACTTGCTTCTTGATCATGATGTTTGTGCAGGAAAAGAAACCCTGACTAAGACACCTAACATTCTTTTAGGCTCTTTTAGAATTTGGCTGCAGGATCATTTTAAGTCTTGAGGGATTTACTGAGAATTCCCTATGTTTGACTCTCAGGGAGCTCACTTGCCCCTCCCCCTCTTTGCCTCTTCATTCTCTCTGGTGATGGTAGGATCTTTTTTTTTTTCTCCCAGGTTCTCCTTAGATTTACAGCCCAGAGACATCAGAAGTTGTTATGTTTGACATATTCATGGAAGCCCTTCCTTCCTCTTACTCTCCCTTCCCTCTCTCCTTCCCTCCCTCCTTCCCTCTCTCCCTTCCCCCTTCCCTCCCTTCTTCCCTCCCTTCCTTTCTGTCTTTCTTCCATACTTAGGGTTGAACCACAGCCTCATGCCAGCTAGGCAAGTGTGGTACCACTGATCCAGCCTATTGTGTCTAAGAACCATAAGAAAGAACGAGGAATTTCTTGACAGAAGAGGTTGCTAAGAGGAAAACAGAGGCAGATCAATGTGCCGACCATAAGAAGGAGACTAAGTGGGCAACCGTCCCTCTTTGGTTTCCATGCTGTAATTTTTTAAGTGAGTGAGTATACGGTATATTCTGTATACATGGCGGAGCCTAACAAAGAATCGGCAGTGAGTCGTTTCTAGTCTCCTGTCCCTGTCATCACACTGCAGGGCCCAGAAAAGTGCATTTGGAACCAACAACAATACAGACGCTGCCACAGCCATCAGCCCAGTTGCTCAAGCCAAAAGCACAGAGGTGACCATTGCTCTCCTCTCTAGACCTCATATCCACCTGGTCACCATATCCTGAAGGCTCTACCTCCAAAACATGCTCAACATTTACCCACTTCTCTCTTCTCTCATTGCTCCCAGGCCCAGAGCCTCATGATCCCTGGTGGATGGCTTCCGTGTTCTCTTACAAAAATTGTCTAACTCCTTCTCTACTGAGCTGTGTTTGTCTCACAGGAAAGTCCAAATGGTCATATATATATATATATATATATATATATATATATATATATATATATATATATATATATACACACACACACACATCCTTTATTTTATATTCCATATGTAATCAAGGTCATACAAACTTGACGTTCTGGGTCTGGTTTCTTTAGTTGAGCACAATGATTCAACCATGTTGTCACAGATTGCATTACCTATGTTTTAAGTGCTGAATAATATTCATATAATATGTGCATACATACAATTTATTCATGCACTTTTTCTGTCAATGTCAATCAGATTGAGGAATTGCCACACTGTTTTCCATAATGGAGGCATGAATTTACATTCCCACCAACGGTGTACCTGGGAGCTTGTCAACGCTTGCCATCCCTTCTCTCTTTGATGACAGTCATTCTAACAGGTGTGGGGTGATACTTCATGGTAGCTTTGATTCACATCTTCCCGATGCTCTTACGTAATGGAGAATACGGAGAATCCTTTCTGAAAGAGTCCAATAAACAGAAACAAAGTGGAACCATGGTTATGAGGGGAAGAGAAGAGAGGGGAAGGGAATCATAAGTAAAGGTGCACACACACCTTTGCATTTGTTAGTCTGGAAAAGCCTAGATGTGTCCTGCATAATGCAATTGCCATATTAATCAAATCCTATCTAAAAATCTGCTGAGAGAATGCATAGTGCATTGTGTGAGGTATGCGCTCTTGCACATCACGTGTGTGTGTGTGTGTGTGTGTGTGTGTGTGTGTGTGTGTGTATGAGTGTAGGAGAGCATGTGTATGTGTGAAGATATGTGTTTCAGTGTATGTGTAGGTCAGAAATTAACATCAGATATCTTTGCTAACCACTCTCTACCTTGTTTATTGAGAGTCTCACTAGACCTGTAGCTCACCAATTTGGCTCTACTAGCTGGTCAGCAAGCCCCAGGGATCTGCCTCACATTGCCTTTGAAATGCTGCTATTCTTGGCATGCACAACCATGACCAACTTTTAAGATTCAGGCTTTCACGTTTGATTGGCAGATACTTTCCTGAATGAGCCATCTCTTCAGCACCTAAAATATATTTTAGGTGCTCCTACACCCCCCCCCCCGCCACATCATAATAGTACCTCTGGAAGGTGACAGACACATGAATTTGACTATTGTAATAATTTTGCTATGTGTATAAGGACATGATGCTATATACTCCAAATACACATGGTAAAACAACCACATCAATAGTCCAGTGGCTCCCTGCTGTATAAGAAATAAATGCAAACTCCTCGCTCTGGTTTAGATTGCTTCTGTCAGGGCTAGAGAGATGGCTCAGCGGTTAAAAACAATGACTGCTTTTCCAGAGGTCCTGAGTTCAGTTCCCAGCACCACATGGTGGTTCACGACCATCTGTAATGGGATCTGATGCCCTCTTCTGGTGTGTCTGAAGACAGCAACGGTGTACTCACATATATAAAATAAAGAAATACATCTTTGTCCTTTATCACTTCAGCCATCCTGGCTTTCCTTCTATTCTTCAGGCATGTCAGCTTAGATCTAGCTTCAGCCCTTTCCTTTCTTCCCTTTTCTTAGACCACACCCTCACCTACCTTCCCAGAACTTACTCCCTTTAATCATCCACAAGCCAGCTCAGATGTCAGCTGCACAGGGTTTCCTAGGCTACCCCAAAGCAGCAAGATTTAAAGGCAGTTTCGATGGGTCTGTTCGTCCATTTGAATCTCACCATCCACGCTAGAATGAAAGCCATGAGAATATTCTACTCACCCCACTCTTGGCATCACTGATAAACACCGTCAAGTAGAAGACATTTGTTGAGTCAGTGAATCTAAGAACCACCTAGCATCATTGTGCCCATGCTAAAACAAAGATGCAGGGAGGGTGGGGGGAGGATTATTCAATGTCAGAAAATAAGATTTGAGCCTACATGGTTTACTGCCGAAGCCATTAACTTTAATACAATATTCGGCCTTTAATTTTAGCTTCTAATGCACCTAAATTGCATGCTTTTCCAGAGAAACTATAAATACCATTTCCCCTTCCTTTCCCAGGGAAAGCATCCATTAGTTTCATGGGTGTTTGCTCCACGTTGGAATGAGTTGTGGCATCACCGCTTGCAAAGATCATGGCAAAAACCAACAACCAGCCTTTTGAATAAGCATGACTGCATATTTAAAGAATATTTTCCCCCTAAAGGCCACCATCCCCAAAGAACACCATCGATGACATAAATCCTCCTGGAAAAGAGAAGCCAAGGTTGAATTCTCAGCAGTAAACAGAATACAGCGGGTTCATCTGAGCCCCAGTCTCAAATGTTTCTCCTGATCCCTGTTGGCTGCAGTGTCTGACTGATCCTCATTCTCTGTGACAAGTCTCTGGTTTGTGTGAAGAGGCAAAAACAACATTCCTTGACATTTTGACAATTTAAAAATCTCAACTTAATATTCTGGGAGGATTTCCCACAGGTAAAGTCAGCATTCTCTCAAATCTTTCCCACGAGTATGCCATCCATAATGAAAGGTTGCTAAGAAATACTTCATTTCCATCAAAGAACTACTTTGGGGAAAATGGAGCCATGGGTGTTTCCCACTGCCTCAGGCTTCAAAGCCCTTCCGGATCAGTTCCTTTTGGTCCCTTGAGTATTAACTAGAATCATACTGGAAAATCTTGTTAAGATCAAATAGTAATATGTTCCTAAAGTATGGGATTATTTTCTGTTCTTCAAGCTCTTACAAAATCTACATGATTAGCCAAGCCCAAGTATGTCATGACAGAGTCTTCGGTCATCACCTCTTATCAAGTTGGCAAATCCTTTGGCTTGCTAAGATTTCCCACCAACAGACATCTGGTTGGCATAGCTCTCTACTAGTCAGTAATATCTTCCATCAGAAATTAGGCTAGGACAAAACATCAGAGAGAAGGGACCCTAAATGGGACAGATGTAGACACAACTCCGTGTTTGGGGAAATTTACAGCACATTGCAAATGTGCTGGACATGTTCTGATGGTCAAGATCTAACTTAAAAGTTCCTCTTGTTGTGTCCAATGCAGGCAAGAAGGTTTAAGATGCTGTCTTAGTTAGGGTTTTACTGCTGTGAAGAGACACCATGACCAAGGCGAGTCTTATAAAGGACAACATTTAATTGAGGCTGGCCTTACAGGTTCAGAGGTTCAGTTGATTATCATCAAGGTGGGAACATGGCAGCATCCAAGCAGGCATGGTACAGGCAGAGCTGAGAGTTCTACATCTTCATCTGCTAGTGGAAAACGGACTTCAGGCATCTAGGATAAGGGTCTTGAAGCCCACACCCATAGTGACACACTTACTCCAACAAGGCCAAACCTACTCCAACAAGGCCAAACCTACTCCAACAAGGCCACACCCACTCCCACAAGGCCACACCTCCTAATAGTGCCACTCCCTGTGCCAAGCATATTCAAACCATCACAGATGCAAAACTATCTTACACCTTTTAAACACAGTTTTGCTTACCTTGAAGGCCTCTGTGGTCTTAGCGATAAATTTCTTACCATAGCACAAAAACTTATTAACTCTGATACTCTCCTCTTTCCTCAATGTCACAACCATTAGTCTGGTATTGTGCCTTATTCTGATGTCCTAGGATATATCACCCTATAACAAATTTCACCTTATTGAATTGACAGAGAGCAAAAGCCTGACAATCCTGAGTGTTGACAAGGAAGAGGAAAATGAGAATATTCATACAGTGTTAATGGGAGTGTAACTTGGTCTTTCCCCCTTGGAAATTCACTTTTCCGCATTTGGAATAGCTGAAAATATGCATAACCACAGGCTTAGAATCCTACTAGTGATATGATCTGCATGTTTGCATAAGGAAACATCAGAATGTCCATTGCCACTCTGCTGGTGATTGTAAAAACGGGAAACCAGCCAGATTTGTACCACAGGTATTGTGGCATATTTAACGCAATAAAACAGGCTCTAATGGTTATAATGAACTCACTAACACAGTGTGTTTCAGCACAGGTATAAATATAAGATATATTATATAGTATTTATATGTATTTATAAAGATATTTACATTTATATAAGACAGACAGACAGACAGATAGATAGATAGACAAACAGATAGATAATCATATATTGTGGGTGGCACCATTCCCTAAGCAGAGGGAAAAATGAAGAGTTGAGCTGGCTTCAAGCAAGCAAGCAGCCTAGCCTACATGTGTTCATTCCTCTGTTCTTGACTCCTGCCCTGTCTGCCCCACAATGATGTGCTGGCACTGGAACTGTAATCCAAACAGACCCTTTCTTTCCTTAGGTTCTTCTTGCCAGGGTGTCTTATTATAGCAAGAGAAGTTAAACTAGGAGCACATACACTGCAAGTGCTGTTAGTCATGCAGCTGTCCAAGTGGAGTTACAATGCAGTTATTTAGGCCCATTGGCCAAATTTCAAGTGTTTAATAACTTCATTGGGACTAACGTCTGCCATGTTGGACAATGCAGGTACAGAATTCTTTGATTATTATCCAAAGCCCTACTGAATCTTGCTTTTACAGAAGAAAATCCAATATCATGCTGTAGTCAGAGGGTGTCAACAGAGGTACATGTCAATAGCCATGGTTGTTTGCTTGCTTGTGCTGAGTCCCATTTCTCTACTTTCTCTCTGCCTGGGGAATGATGCCACCCATAGGAGGCTGGCTCTTTCCATAGGATTTGACTTAATTAAGGCAGTCGCCCCACAGACAGACCCATAGCCAACACAATGCAGACAACTCCCTTCCCAGGTCACAATTAAAGCTAACCATCACCCTCCTTAAAGGCAAGTACTGTACCAGATATATGCCTATAATCCTAGCATTCAGAAGCAGAAACAGGTAGATGGCAGTGAATTTGTGACCAGCATGGAATATTTACTGAGACCCCCATCTCAAAATATAAGAACATGCAAACAAAAGAGCAGGAGCTGTTGCCTTGTTGTCTTTATAACCCTAGCCTAGGAGCAACCTTTGCTGTCAGAACAGTAGCCAAGACACTAGTCAATGGAAGACTTTGATGAATGTCCGCTGGGTTGATTTCTAGGCTGAGTGCTTACAGTACTGTGGATTCACGTGTGCTCCGGGGAAATCCACTTTGTCGCTGTGTGTTTATTCACTTATTGAACAGACACGAGCTACTTGTGAGTTCTGTGCTAAACTATTAAGGCCTAAAAATGAAATAAATCAAAATAGTCCTTATCCTTAAGGAATTGATGGTCTCCTTTTAGAAAGAGGATGAGAAAAACAAATGACTCATAGGTAAGATAAAGACTTAAGCTCATGTATGAGGCTGGATTTGGCAGTGTGTGCCTATAATCCAAACACTGGGGAGGTAGAGGCAGGAAAGACCCAGAAGCATGGTGGCTGGACAGTTTAGCCAAATTGGTGAGCCCCAGGTTCAGGGAGAAACCCTGTCTCAGAAAATAAAGCAGAGAGAGCCTGAAGAGATAGTTTAGAAGTGCAGACATAGAAGCAGGCTGTAATCTCAGCATGGAGTGAGTAGAGGCAGGGGGATTGCTGTGGTTTGCTGTCCGCCAGCCTAGCTAGAAAAAGAAACAAACAAACAGAAACAGAAAATCAAATTCTAGGTTCAGCTAGAGCTCCTATGTCGAAGAAATAAGGGAGACGGTAAGAGAGGTGTCGCAGTGAGGGTTTACTGCTGTGCGCAGACACCATGACCAAGGACAACATTTAATTGGGGCTGGCTTACAGGTTCAGAGGTTCAGTCCATTATCATCAAGGTGGGAACATGGCAGTGTGCAGGCTGGCATAGTGCAGGAGGAGCTGAGAGTTCTACATCTTCATCTGAAGGTTGCTAGGAGAAGATTGACTTCCAGTTAGCTAGGGTCTTACACGCCCACAGTGACACACCTACTCCAACAAGGTCACACCTTCTTATAGTGCCACTCCCTGGGTCAAACATATACAAACCATCACAGAAGGGGGATACCCAATGCCTTCTTCTGACCTCCACACTCATAGGTATGTATGGGTGTATGCATGTGGGGATACACACACACACACACAGAATAAGGTGGAAAGTGATAAAGAAAGGTTCTATATATGAACATTTGTGCTCTGTGTGTGCACACTCCTAAAGGGGTGTGATTCATTCTCTTATAATCTGTGCCTATAATGATTTACTTGAATAAACAATAACTCAATAAAACATGGACAGTTACACTGGTTTGAGGCATTTGGTCTCATCCGTCCCTCCGTTTAACAAACATGTCCTGACCAGCTTTTATGGCTGTTCTCTGGGGAGAGAGCAGCTCTCAGCCTAAGATCATGTAGCTGGCTGGCCACACACAAGGCTGCACTGTGCAGATGGGACCTGTATCACATTAATCACTTGCATTTGCAGCCCGAGGGTAGGACATTCAGTGCAGCACACAGGGACACACAGGGCCACACAGTGGTCACACTCTGGAGGGTTTGTAGAAGGGTGACGGAACCACTGGCTCCCAGGGAGCACGTGACTGGCTGGTTGGACTGATTCCATGGCTTAGCAGGGAGCTCACTAGGCAGGAATAAATACACAAGAACTATGCCAACCTATGCAGTTTAGTAAGAAGAGGAGAGAGGCTTGCAGCTAGACCTTTCAGGATGGCCCTGCAATTTTACCTGATGTTAAGGCAGAGGACATTACTAATCCCTAGTTTTAGGCCTGTACCATAATGGGTGAAGCACTATGGTGGGTGTCCTCAGGGGCAGGACAAGAGCAAGGTCCCCACACCAATGGGTCTTATACCTTCATTTTCATGGTGCTTCAGTGGAATTGTTCAACTAAATTATTCTTTGCCCGAGTCACCTTATTCTCATCTCCCTTAAGAATCTGCCTCGAGTCCCAGAGCCTAAAGCATTAACAATAGGACATGGATTCTTTTGACCACTAGAGGGCGATTCGTGCTTTCTGCAGGGGTTCCTGGTTCATTGCATTTTCCTTAAATTAACTTTGGTACACATTGGAATTGTTTGGGATCTCCCCCCACACCCCTTTAAAGATGGGTGTCCTGTAGTCTAGCACGGAGCTCCTCCAAACCATCCTGCCTTTTCCTCGGGATGCTGGGCTCACAAGTGTGTGTCACTCACTACACCAGATGGTTTGTATGTGAGTGCTGGGGCCCTAACCCCTGGCTTCATGCATGTTAGGCAAGCACTTTACTAATTGAGCTGCATTCATGGGCACGGAGAAGACATGTAAACAGAGCTCCAATTCCAGGCTCCAGACAGACAGTGGGTTGGGCTTCAGGCTCCAGAGTTTACTTATTTCCCTCCATGATAGGTGAGCAGAGATGAATAAAAAAACATTTCAGTATGACAGCCCCCAGTCTGACCTCCAGGCTTCCCATCTCAGACTAAGGGATAAAACGAGGACGTCTGATATGTTCTTTTATGTCCTACACATGGCTCTTCACCCCCTAAATAATTGCTGTTTCTTTGTCTTTAACCTGGAGCGCTGGGGATTGAGCGCAGAACGGCATTCACGGTAGGCAAGCA
The DNA here is from genome assembly GCF_963924665.1 of Micromys minutus. Taxonomy (NCBI): domain Eukaryota; kingdom Metazoa; phylum Chordata; class Mammalia; order Rodentia; family Muridae; genus Micromys; species Micromys minutus. The sequence continues at coordinate 16,531,350 of NC_137957.1, read as the reverse complement.
TCAGACCGTGGAGCTGCATCTCTAGACCAGATAAGACTTCTGAATTTATTTTATTTATTTTTGCTTATTTATTTATTTATTTATTTTGAGACTTTTTTTTTTCTTCTTTGTAGCCTTGGCTGTCCTGGAACTCACTAGGCTGGTCTCAAACTCAGAGATCCTCCTGCCTCTGCCTCCCAAGTGCTGGGATCAAAGGTGTGTGTTACCATCATCTGGCTTTCTGAATTAATTTTAGAAGTAAAACTTGTTATTGGGTTCAGGATTTTAATTTACTGTGTTTTTTTCTATATCTTCCTCTTTCTCCTCCTCCTTCCCCCCTCTCTTTTTCTTTTTAGGGCTTTGAACATAAACTTCCTATCGTTGAGTTACACATACAATCAGAGGGTGTTCTTCAGACACCTGTCACACAGAGGCACTCAGCACCCAAAATCAATGCCATTATAAAGCACCAGTGTGTGACCCCCTAGAAAGCCTACTGGCAAGACACATTCAAAAACAATACATAGAAACAGCACTCGGTGTGATTGATGTGTTTTGTGGTGTGGGTTGGGACTCCTCAGGTACCTGATCATCTATAGCATGTCAGATTTATGAAGGACCAGAGAGTTTCTGCCCCAGTCCAGACCACACTGTCTCTGTCACTGAAAGACTTATGATCCCTGGGCCGCCACTTCTGCAGGGCTCTGATCTCTAAGGAGGCTGGAGATTGAATGCGCTTGTTTCTGTTAAAGTCATTTCCTAACTGTTATAGCCCTAACCACCAGAGCTGGGACCTCACCAGACTGAGCAGGCAGAGACACACAGTCACTCATGCTGAATTACGACAACGTCCTACCGGAGAAAGAAAGCCTTCTGGTCTCTCTGGTAGCCTTGAGTTCAAATACAAGAACTGGGGTTGATTTTAAAGCAAAGTAGAGATTGGAAGGTTGCGTTTGTTTCCTGAATCCCTAAAGCCCCTGTGCTTGAAAAGTGTGTGTTTTCTGGTCTGTGTCAGCATTTCCAGTCACCATGACCCTCTGTGAGTGCCGTCTGGAGGAGTGTGGGCAAGAGACAGGGGACAGAATGCTCTGCCCTTCTGTTTCCTCGGCCACTCTTCCCCATCTCTCTTCCAAGCCAGATATAAAATTCCTCTGTTCTTCTGCCCAGACAAATGCTGACAAGAATTCCCTTCTGCAAGCAGATATCTGTGAGAGTAGCCAGCCACCGATTTCAAGCCCGGAGGGTCTTACTCAGGTCATCGATTCTATGTTTACATCTCCAAATTTGCTTCCATCTCATTAGAGCCTGAGTAGCAGAAACTGAGGAACCACAGATGTAGGGACACTGAGCCTCTGAGTTTGTGGAGGTTTCTTGGGTTTTTTTTTTCTTTTTTTTTTTCTTTTCTTTTCTCTTTTTTTTTCTTTTTCTTTTTTTTTTTTTTTTTTTGGTTGTTTTGTTTGAGGTTGTTGTTAGTGGTGGTATGGTGTTTTCTTTGTTTTTTTGCTGTTATTTTATTGAGTTTGCTTGTTTTTGCCTGTTTAGAGACATGGTCCCACCAAGTAGCCCTATCGGCTTGGCTTGAACTCAGCATCCTCCTGCCTTCGCTCCCAAGTTTTCTGGATGATTGTTTTTCCTGTTCCCCCTTGCAAGTGAAGTGGGCTCCCTTTGAAATCTCCAGTTCTGTCCTTACCAATATGTCTACACTTGTTTGCTGGGTGCAATTACTTGGTTCTAAAAGAGCCCATGAGAGTAATTGAAAGGGCTGCTCCAGGAAAGAGAACCACAGAGCTCTTTGAGGACAACAGGCTGTCTTTCAAAGAAGTACCCTAAGTTATGGAAGATATGTGCCCCAGAAGACAATGCCAGTTCATCTAGAGGAGGCAGGCATCCCATTTTAGGTGAGCTGACAGTTCATCCCTGCCCTCCGGTGACTTAGGAACACACAAACCCCATTCTATTTAATCCTTGTCAGGAATTTATTTTTCCCTCCCTGGGCTAAATTATGAATGCCTCCTTCCAACTAAGATGATTAAATAAGGAAAGTCAGTGTATCTCGTCCCAGCAAAGAGCGGCCCCTGGGCATGCTGGGACTTGACCTGAACTGAAGAGCACAAGACAGCCCTTTAAAAATAATCCCTCCCCACAAGCCAGTTGAGGAGGCTCATTTACGAGGCTATGCAAATCAGAGCCAGGGTTTGCTTTTGAGTTAGTCAGTGTGCCACTCCAGCCCTCACTCTGGCACGCAGGCGCAGGACAACCTTCACCAAATGACTCAAACAGGTCATCTATCCTGATGCCCAAGACATCCAAAGAAACTGGAAGTGTTCTCCAAAGGCACAGGCGTGTCAGGGTGTGGGCTTATAAATTACCCTCTCCAGAACTAAACAGGCAATTAGAAACCCGTATCAGATATTCCTGTCTCACATGATGCAAGCAAAAAAAAAAAAAAAAAAGCCGTTTACATTAAAATGATAACAAGCAATCTTTTGTGAACCTCCCTCCCTTTTTTCATCATTATCTTCCATTTACAAGATTCATTTCTCGTCAAATTAAGGCTCCCAAGAGAGCACGAGAAAGGGGTAAGCTTTTTTTTTTTTTTTTTACTTTATAAAGTCAAGCTATAACTTTAGCAGCTTAGTATTACTGCTAGCATTTTGCCAAATCCCTGCATACTCCCGAGACGGGCTTTCCAGGTGATAGCTCACTTGACTGTCTACTGGACTCCCGAGGTAGGAGGGACTATTATGCATTTATAAGATGGCTGATGAGAAGCATCGAGCAGCTTGGGAGTTACCGATCAGGATGTGATGGAAAGAGCGTCTACATATGGCCGTGTTACGTCAGTTACTGTCCCCCTTATAAGACTGCACCTAGAGCGGATCTACTTTCCTTACCATGAACAGAGGCCCTGCGGCGGCTTTTGAGAGCCTTGTAAAGAGAAGCCGGTCAATAGCCCGGCAGCAGATTCCCATCCTGTGTTTCCCATGACACTACCTTGCCAGGAATGTTTTCCTACCTTAAAGTCACAACCAGTTCCCTTGTTTTCTCTTGGTCAGGCCGGCAGGTGGGCATGGGGGGAAGGTGAGTCAGCCTTGAAGGATGTGGAGTGGGTAGATGCCCTACAACCTCAGAGAAAGGCGGGAGCAGCTCCTGCGTACATCCTAGAAACAGCCCGTGGCCACAGTGGGAGGTCAGGCCAGCCGTGGGAGTCCCGGAGGCTCGGGATGAATGGCTCTGCTGAGAGCCATTATTTCAGTGCAGCAAGCCAGGGAGCCAGGAGACCAATTTCTCAGGCAGACTCCTCTGTAGGCCGGCGCTTTGACCTTTGGCCAGACAGTAACCTTCAGTGACTTCAGTTTTTTTCCATCCAAAACACAGACAGCGGTAATAGGTAGGAAACACCAAGCGGGCCAGAGAGGTGACTGGGCCATGTGCCCAGACTTTGTTCTGTTTCTCTTTCCCTTAAACCTTCCCTTCATTTCTAATCGTTCCACCGGGTAAGAAGCCACAAAACTTCATGGGCATTATCGGCGTCAGTAGTTAAAGTATTGATCCTTCCAAAATCAACTGTGTTCAAGGAAAAGGCAAGGCATGATCTGTCCAAAGGATCCAGTTGTCACCGAGGAAATTTTTAAACACCAAATGAGAGTTCGGGGTCTCCTCATGTCTTAGAGCTTCTATTGCTGCGTGACACCATACCATGACCAAAGACAAGTTGGGAAGGAAAGGGTTTATTCAGCTCACACTTCCGTGTGCTGTTCATCAGTGAAGGAAGTCAGGACAGGAACTCAAGGCAGGATCTGGAAGCAGAAGCTGATGCAGAGGCCACAGAGGGATGCTTGCTGCTTACTGGATTGTTTTTCATGGCTTATTCAACCTGCTTTCTTACAGAACCCAGGGCCTCAAGCCCGGGATGGAATCACCCATAATGGGCTGGGCCTGTCCCCTATCAATCTAATTAAGAAAATGCCTTATAGCCAGATCTTATGGAGACATTTTCTCACTTAAGTTTCTCTCCTTTCAGATAACTCTAGCTTGTGAGTTGGTACTTAGCCAAGTAGTGGTAGGTGACTCGGGGTCACCTAAGGACAGCTCTGCAAAGTATGTCGGTTTTTTTTTTTGTTTGTTTGTTTTTTGTTTTTTTCTAAACACATGCAAATATTTATGTGGTAGAGAATTACAAGCCACTATAAGTAGACATTTATGAAGACAATAAGGTAATGTTCATTCGGGTCAACTCTCAGCCATAATGTGGAAGAGAAAAAGCAGGGCCTCACCCCCCCAAATATGTCAGCTATAAAATCCAATTACATAAAAATTATGTATCTGCACGGAGAGAGCCTGGAGAGAAATACAGAAAGGGAAAATGCATATTTGATTGGGACAGTGAGGTAATGGGTTAGTTAGGATAGTTTAGTGGACAGGATCCTGGAGGTATAGCTCAGTGTTAATTACCCATACAATTACCCAGCATAGTCAAGGCCCTGGGCTTAATTCCCAGCACTGAGGACAAGTGTGGCTAAGAGATCCACAGTGTGAAATATACTCAGAAATACTGACAGAAAGAGAGAGAGAGAGAGAGAGAGAGAGAGAGAGAGAGAGAGAGAGAACGCCAACATTCCAAAAACACATACAAAAAACCCCCATGACACAGACACCTGGATTCCCTGTCGATATTTGAGACTGGCATTAGTGCTCCTCAACTTGGCACTATATACCTGAAGACTTAGCACTTCCTAAAACCTTTCCATACCATTTGAGGCTCTCTTAGCGGCATGTACGTGCCGTGAACCCAGGTTGGGAATCTTGCGTTGAGGAAGAGCTCCCCAAGAGCCTCTGGTTAAATAATGATCTCAGGGAGTCTTAGGACAGAGAGTAGTGTGAGAACTCAACTGCCTCAGAACATGGACTTGAGGATAAATCCGGCACACGCTTCATAAACATTTGCTGGGTGCCTACGTGAGTCACTTCCCCACAGAGCTCGGGTGACTCTGATGTGCCCCTTGACTTAATCACCACCCTCGTAGGCGGTTCTCAAGAAGCACTCACAAAGCACCTATTAAATAGAGAACTAACAATTACATCATCCACATCCCTCAAAGTAAGAGAGTTCTAACTCAGAACATGTCGGTCCTAGGGAAGCCACTTGGGGATTCTCTCGGAGGCTGGGGACTGTGCTAACTGAACTGTGTCACCCCATCTAGCCTTTTGGTTGACCCCAAGAGTTCCATTCTCTGAAAGGTGAGGAAAGATGAGCACGTGTCTATTGTGCTCAACAGGGAAAATGGAAACAGACCTTTCTGACACCCCCATGAGACCTACACCTGGAGCCTCCAATCTCAAACCTTCTTCTCTTGCACCCTTGAAAAGCCAGCGTGTTCAGTCACAACTCGGTTCAAAGACTTTTATGAGTAGTTGTGATTCAGCTCAGATTCATAAGAAAAGCGAGGCCTAGAAAGGAAACCGACTCACCTGACGCCACACAACACATTAGGGGCAAAGGCAGGCTTCCCCGCTCTCCAGGGATTAGAGATGAAACGCAGGACCTTGGGTACTTCTCTGAGTTGCACGCCAAGTCCAGGAACCTTTCTTTTCTTTGGAAACTTAACCCATTCTGAGATCTGTCAACTCAAGTTATGACTTATTAATGTGACCTCCAACCCTGGCCAGAGAAGTATGGGACACTGGGTGTGCAGGTGAGCTCTGGCCACGGGCAGGGTCGCTGTGGTTCTGACTCTTTGGCTTTTCTCATCGAACTTGCAATAATTTGAAATATTCCATACAGGAGCATAAAAGAGTCACCCTCAGTCATCTCTGTCACCAGCTACCTCCATCTTGGATGATCTCGGCAGCCCGGGAATTGTGGGAAATTACCTCTCTGTTTTCTGGCTACCTACTCCCTGGGCATCTTCTCTGTGGCATCCGCAGCCAAGTAAGGGAGTTTGAAACCAGGTGCAGCGTTGTAACAATCTGGAAACAAATGGAAACAGCCTGGGAATTGGATGATGGGTGGAGGCTGGAAGTCTGAGATTCGGAGGTTAGCAGGGCTGGGTTCTGGTGAGGGCTCCATTCCTGCATGCAGACAGATGCTGCCTTATTCTCATCCTGCATCCTTCTGTGCCTTTCTCTTAAGAGGATTTCTCTCCCCTGCCTCCTTCCCTCTCTCTCTTCTCTCTGTGTCTGTCTTTCTTCTCTCTCTGTCCCCTTCCCCACCTCTCTTCTTTTTCCTGTCTCCCCTTTCCCCTTTCTCTCCTTCATTTCTTGAAGGCACTCCTTTCCTTAGCTTCATTGAAAACTCCCAAAGGCCATTTCCAAATAATGGCAAACCAAGGGTCAGGGCTTCCGCTCATGAATTTTAAGGGAAAGCAAACATTTGGTCGGCAACACGGGGAGAAAATGCCAGACCGGGAAAGCATGGGGCTGAGGGGATGGGACCATGTGGCAGGCACTTATTTCTCCTTCCCGGTTTTCATCTCTACTATACCCCGAAGACAGCCAGTTTCCTGTATTACAAGCACTCCTCCTATATGGGGGATGCAGGAGTGGAGTGGGGGGGGGGTCCGTGTGCGGACGGCTCTCACTGTCTCATATTTTACTTGCTGCTAATTTATGAACGTTTTCCCACATCAGTAAATACTTTCCTAAAGCTATGTTTTTAGTCTCTTGAGAAGCCTGAAAAATTTCATGAAACATAATTTATTCAACAAACTTCCTGTTGTTGGAAATGTAGGTTGTTTAAAACTTTCAGTGACTAAGAACAAGAATGCGGAGTCAGAGATGGCTCGGTGGGTGAGAGTGCTTTGCTGCAAAGACTTGCCACTCGAGTTCAGTCCCTGGGACCCACTGGGGACTCCTGGGAGTCGTTTTCCGATTTCAGTATCCGCACTTGCAGATACAATAAACAAACACAGACGTAAATAAACGTAGTTTGAAAATACAGGATTGCAGGAAACGTCTTGGAATAGCATTTAAATGTTTTGCTCATCTACTTAGAAACAGAACTGATTGAAAAAATAATGCAAATTTTTGCTGTTTTGAGAGTGTCTCCTGAAGGCTCGGCTGGCCTTGGATTTACTATATAGACAGATAGCCTTAAACAGCCGAGTCCCCTTGGCTCCAGTTCTAAAGTGTTGGGATCGTAGGGTTACAGTGCCCAGCATATCGTGTTTGTTTTGTGGTACTGAGAACAGAATACATCCCAGGCAAATGCTGTACCAGGAAACTGTGTTGAGAACCTGGAGTGCATTTTGAAAGCGTCTAGCACATACTTCCTTGCTCCAGTGGACAGAATGTTTTAATACCCAGCTCTACAATCTGAGTTGCAGGTACACACTGAGGTTTAATGTTCAGACTCTTTCATCCGAACTTCAATAGATCGGCTACAAAGAAGAACATCACAGTGGGAAAAGGCAAAACTCAAAAGGCTTTTCTTGTCCCTGTATTTCCTACACCAGACAGAGCACGCTTCAGACACTTCCTGTGTTCTCTGCCAAGGTGACCTAACTGAGGCAGGTCTCCTCTCTCTCTCTTACACACACACACACACACACACACACACACACACACACACACAGAGAGAGAGAGAGAGAGAGAGAGAGAGAGAGAGAGAGAGAGAGAGAGAGGGAGAGAGAGAGAGAGAAAGTGGTCTTAGTGAGGTTGATAGCTTTGCTCTTAGCAACTTTTGGTCAGAAATTAAATTATAAACCAGGAGAAGCCCAGTCACTGGCTTTTAAAAGGCAAGCTTGAGTCTCCCTCACATTTGAGACAGCATCCTCTAACAAAAACACTAAGCAGCTGGCAAGCTAACTTCCTGGATTGGCAGGGATTTGTCTCAAGGGCTTTGCAGACATTACATGTTTGGGTTTTTCTTTCTTTCTTTCTTTTTAATTCTTTGTTCCAAACGTTTAAATATCTTACGTGCCTCCAGGATGAGGGTCCGGGGGCCTGCTGTCTTCTACCTACCCATCACTTATTTTTCATTAAAATTTTTTTGAGATTATAATATAATTATGACATTCCTCCTTTCCCGTTCATCTCTCCAAACCATCCCCCCTCTCCTTCAGAACTACAGCCTCTCTTTTTCCGCTAATTGTTGTCGATGTGTATGAGTACATGGGGATCATCCCTTCTTCCAGGAAGCAATAATGGCTGACTCTCAGTGGCTGCCGACTGTACAGTTAGTTACATCGCTCTACTTAATCTTTGCTAGTAGCCTTTTGCTATAGATAGCATCATCCACATTGTCACCTTTTATATAGGTGGAGAAATGGAGGGGCCGGAAGTTCAGTAAGTCCTGATCAGTGCAGAGCAGACCTATACAGACAGCCTGGCTCTAGAGACCACATCATAGATTACTACTTCATAGCTCCTGCCTCTCTCTCCAGCACAAGCCGAGAGAGCTGGTCATCACAGCACTCAGGAGACACAGGCAGAAGAAACGTAAGTTCAAGGCTACATAGAGAGACCTGTAACAACCACCACCACCAAAACAGCAAACCTCACAGTACGCAGGCCCTTCCTCGTCTGCTGCAGAGACTCCTGGGTAATGTCCATACCTTGGTCCATGTCTTCCCTTTCTACCTCATGTTGGTATGTTTGTCCAATTTCATGTATTTAAGGCATCTCCTCCACCTGTCTGTCTGGATGTGGTTTCGGGTTCTCAACCCGTGTCTAAGAATTTATGTCACTGGGCTGGAGAGATGGCTCAGTGGTTAAGAGCACTGACTGCTCTTCCAGAGGTCCTGAGTTCAATTCCCAGCAACCACATGGTGGCTCACAACCATCTGTAATGGGATCTGATGCCCTCTTCTGGTGTGTCTGAAGACAGTGAGAGTGTGCTCACATACATAAAATAAATAAATTAATCTTTTTTTTTTTTTTTGTGGCATGCACATTTAATTTCAACACTAGGGAGAAAAAGGCAGGTGGATTCTGAGTTGGAGACCAGCCTCATCTACAGAACAAGCAGCACCAGAGAAACCCTGTCCCAAAAAACCAAAAACCACAATCCTAAAACACTGACTTCTGGGAAGAGACGCTTCCAACTTCCCATGTACCCAGAACAGAGGTTCTCAGATTAATTTCTAACAATACACTTTAGACCCAAAAATTCACCTAAGGGGCAGATAACAGAAAGGAAAGCCAAAACCTGGAGGCAGTTCTGCACCTTCATTTGACATTCAGCAGGTGAGTTCTCATCCATATTCACTGTCTATAGATTTCTTAATGTGGTAACAGGCACGTAAGCTACCAATGTGTAGAGCTAGTTTGGTGAATCCTCATCCTCATTACGTTTTCTGGACAAATGTACTCGGATGCGATATGGAACATTCCTTATTCCCTTGGCCCAGGTGGCTTTACGGAGCCTGGTGTCAATGCACACACCTGGAGTCCCCATTTCCTTCATGACAAATTTTCCTATTTCTTTGAGTGCCCAAGGAGCACGCTTCTTGAAGCCACTCTACGGAAGTGCTTCTGAATGTTGATGGTGGATTCTCAGGTCGCCGTCTCGCTGATGGCAGAGTGGCCCCTCTTCTTGCCACCTGTCTTTTCAGGAGCCATCTAAATGCAGGCGACAGGCAGACTTCTGCCAGGCCCAAGCAGGAAAAAATAAATAAATCTTAGAAAAAAAAATTATGTCACCACTGCGGTTCAGGCTGGCTGGTCCCTTTCTCTGTCCCTCAGCCCAGTCTCCAAGCTAACAATGACTACTTTATATTTCATCTACGGCTATTGTTCATCTGACTGTGACCCCAACAGGTGTGACATTCAGGAAGCAGTCTATGAAACTGATTTGGTAAACACATTCCTATGTCCATGAAAGGTGTATTATTCAGTTAGACACAGGGGAGACTTTTCTTTAAGAGCCCCCAGGGGAGCGGGGGACAGAGGACATCACATAGTTGGCATGTAGGCATTAAGGCTCTTCATGAAGCTTCTTGTTCAGCTGTTTCTCTTTTCCTCCAAGGCACACAACAGGGCCTCTCCTGGGACTGTTGACCTTCAGAAGTCAAATGAGTAGATTGAAGTGGCAGCGATGAGTCAGGGCCCAGTTAGACTAGTGTCTTTCTCTGGGTTTCAGCTGCCCATGCAGAAGCCTGCACTGTTCAGATAGCCCTGACCTGAATGCTAACTTCATCCTGTGGGGAGGAAATCCTTGTAGCAGTGTCACGACATGGGTGGGAAACCCTTCAAGGAAAAGCTATCCGCCAACTTGAACAGGAGGATGATCTTCTCATCTGAGAGGTGGCTCATAAGAGCATCAGCTACAGCTGAAGAGCTAAAAGATGGCCTCATCCCGGAGTAAAATCCTTTGTAACCTTGCAAATGGGATGGTGATGTAATACAAGGTCTGCCTGGAACAGACCTCGGTTTGTCTTTTCTCATGTATGTGTATACATACATACATGGATTGTACATATACATTTATATTCAGATGCACAAATGTAATAACTTTTTTATCCTCTTTCTCCTTAGACTCACACACACATTTTCATATATCACACACACTTAGACCTCTGCTTCCCAACACACACACACACACACACACACACACACACACACACACACACACACACACTTTTTTTTTTAAGTTCTGGGCTCAAAGCCAGGGCCTGGTATACACCAGGGAAGCACATTGCCACTAAGCTGTGTCTCCACCTGTCTCCCACGTCTCTCTCCCTGTCTCTTCTCTGTTCCCCTTTCTCACGCACACCGTCTTCCAAAGAGAACAACGTCATCTCCACATCTGTCTCCCCCCCCCCCCCCCCCCGGCCAGTGCTGTCCGTGCTCATTCATTCCTGTTTAAATTCAAGCACATCTGGGCACATCATCTCATACAAAGACAGGGCCATGTTAGTGTGACTTTCTAGACTTTGTCTTCTTTACTCAGTGGCCTTTGCAGAAATCTCTTCTAAGTCAACTTGAACAGCTGTGATTCAGGCTTTCTTAGAGCCTCATGCTATTCCATGGTGTGAGCAAGGCCACAGTTGTTCACCAGACTCTTCCCCATTCACCGACATTCACATCGTTTCCAGACTTTTCCCACCTAGAGAAAATAAAGCTGTGATACACGTCTTTGTAGGCCCACAGGGTTTTATAACTTCTCGGGAGTGAGATAATAGGTCAAAGTGTACACGCATTTTATTACCTATTTTGGTAATTCTGTGCATATATTGACTGTGTGCTCATAATCACTGTTACCATTTCTTTCCTACTGCTGCTGGCTTCCTTCTTCTCAACTATTGTTCTTACCCATATTCACATGTGGGCATGTGTGTGTCTATGTGTATGCCTGTGTGTGTGCATATATGTGTACTGTCTCTGTGCATGTCTGTGTGTCTGTATCTGTGTGTGTCTGTGTCTCTGTGAGTGTATATATGTCTGTGTGGGCATACCTGTGTATGTGTCTTTGTGTGTGCAGGTATGTGTACTGTGTCTGTGTGTCTGTATATCTCTGTGTGTATGTCTGTGTGTATATACATGTCTGTGTCTCTGTGTATGCATGTGTGTATATTGTCTGTATTTGTGTGTGCATCTATGTGTCTATGTATGTGCATGTGTCTGTGTGTACAAGTATGTGTCTATGTGTGTGCATGTATGTATCTGTATCTGTGTGTGCATGTGCATATGTATCTGTATGTGTACATGTGTGTGTCTAATGTGTGTGTCTGTATGTGTATGTCTGTGTCTGTTTATCTGTGTGTATGTGTGCATGTTTGCAGTTCTGTGTATGTAGACACAGCCACTGTATGTTGGTGATGGCTTATGGTCATGCTGGATCCATGATACTGTTTTGTGGGATCTTCTGTCCTCTGCCTCTCCTGATCTTTCTTCCCCCAACTTCCATGACACTCACTGAGACTTACATGACATCGCTCACTGTAATGCAATGTCTTGTTAAGGCTGAGCACTCACCAGCCAACTAATTCTCATCACCCTGACCAGCTGTGAGATGCCGTCAACGTTTGTTCTATGCAAACAAGAAGCTTTTCCACCCTAGCCCCAGAGCAGCACAGGACTGGGCATAAACATGGTGGTTTAGGAGGCAGTTGGCTGCTGGTTTCCGGCTCAATCCCAGCTTGATTTTTCTGAGCACACACATCTTTAGTGGATATTGCCTGGTGGCTTTCTAATCTTTTTTTTCTAATCTAAACATTTTTGATACTCTTTTTATACATTGGCATTAAAGTATCTTTTCTAGATAAGTAAAGATACTTTTACTTCCTACTAGTAATAGTATGTTGTCCATTAGGTCTGTTCATTACTTGATTTACGGCAGCAGCTTTTACTTTTGGACAACCCGAGTCTTCACTTCCCTCTCACCTACTCCTTCTGACTCACGCTCACTCCTCTTCCCAGAAGCAGACTCAGAGCCACCTCCCCACTATCAACTTCCCTGACCCTCCCTTCCTCTCACATGGTCACAGAAGGGGGCACTCCCCCCACCCCCACCCTACTTACCTCATCACGGACCCTGCTGGACTGCCTGCTTCCAGAGGCAGAACCGGAGTCCCAGGCACCTCAAATACCAGCACCAAACACAGTCCCTTCCCTGCTACTTACGGCTGAATGTGTAGTTGACAGAGGACTTCAAGTGTTTTTAGGTTCTTCCTATCACTTAAGTGGCTTACTTGGTGCTTCTAAATCCAAACAGAATGTGAACCATCAGGCTCCAACAGTGTGGAGCTGGAGCCATAATAAATATTTTATAAATAAAAAGACCATCCATTCCCTTCACCGCGAGGGCTGGATTACTACATAGAGGAAAGTCAGTGAAGAATCACTCTGAGCCAAACATCAGGAGGTGCTGGGGGAGTCTTTTGAAAGGGCGGGAGACAGAATTGAGAGATCCGAAGGGGTTAAGGACCTACAGAGTTGACTAGCCTGTATCCATGGCAGCTCACAGAGATTGAACCCATCAATCCAATACCTTGCATGGGCTCAAGTAGGCCCCTACATATTGTAACAAATGTGCAGCTACATGTGGGTCCCCTAACAATTGGAGCAGAGGCTGGCTCTGTTGCCTGTCATTGGATCCCCTTGCCCTAAGTGAACTATCTAGTGGGGCCTCAGTGGGAGAGAATGTGTGTATGCCTACTGTAACTGGATGTCCCCGGGTGGGAGGGTATGGGGGGGTTCCCCTTCTCTGAGGAGAAAGGGAGAAGGTAATGGGTGAAGAATTTGTAAGAGTAGGACTGGGGAGGGCGCTTCGATCAAGTTGTAAAGTGAATTTTAAAATAATCTATGTGGATATGCAGCTCAGAGACAGAGCAGCAGTCAGTGAGAAGCCTGAACCAGTCAGTGAGAAGCCTGGGTTCAAGTCCTAGCACTGAAAAAAGGAAAAGCAAAGAGACAAAGAAACACAGTGTACTGACCATAGAAGAGACTTAGTAACCACGCCCAAACCCTGGGGTCGCCTCCTTCCCCCAGGACACTCTGTTCCACAGAAGGCGTATTTACTATTTCTTTTCCCATCAGAAATCCTAGTCCTGCAGAAACTGCCCGACGACCGTGGAGGCGCGTTTGGCGTGTCATCGGATCTTCCTGCTTACGTCATGGTTTGTGTACTCTAATGATTATCAGGGAGAAAGAAGTTTAAGGACAAGGTATCTGAGAAGAAGGGCTTGCATAATTCTTTATCAAAATCCTGTTGCTTCTCTCAGAGAGACGGGCAGCTTGGAATCTATTGGAATAAAAGTATTTAAAGAGAATTACCTTGGGATCTAGTGTTGTCCTTGTTTCTGTAATAGGCGCCTTCTGGAAGGCTGACAGTAAATTTACATGTACCTTGAAGTAAAGTTAAATTTAGCTTAAGTTGGCATGTGGTTACTGGAAGATAACAGTCGCTCAACAGATATTGGAGGAAAGATTGATTATGAATTGGGGAAGCTGGCAACCTCATGTATAACTTTGTCAATTTATGGATTTAAAAGACACCCAACACTTGCCAGCTAATGGCTTTTCTTTTTTTAAGCAGAAAGTTAATTAAAAAAAAAATTACCCAAGACTAGAGCTGCTTCAGGGCAGCAACAGAAACTTGAACTTTTTCCCTTTTCGAAACTTAGGGTCCGAAGCTGCTTTCTAGTGACGGAATGGTGGCAGTCTATTTTGAGCACTGGCTCACGCCACTTTCTTATTGTTTTGGAACCAAGTGAGGCAAATGGGGAAAAATTCATTGATTCTCCCCGGACTTTGACTCTGGACGATGCTGTTGGGCCAACAGTAGGCACACCAAGGAAGGCATGAAGCATGACGGCGGACGGCAATTCTAAGACCCACAGACTCATGGCGTCCTGTGGTTTACCCTTCCGGGCACCTGGCCGGTGAAGCCGAGCATCACGTTCACTCACAGAACCTGCTGAGCAGTGCATTGCTTCTTGAGCAATAAGGTGAAGTGAACGTATTGCGTAACCCTCCTTTTTGGCCAGCATTCCATTTTCCTAACATCTGGGACACTGGGCGGGGGAGGAAGTCACTGCTTCTCATTATGCGTTGGCATCCAAGGATCAGTGAAACTGTTAAAGTCTGAGAGAGCAGAGAACAGCCCTGAAAGAAGTGGTTTTCACAACCTCTCCCCCCAGATCTGCATGCAAATTAAGTGAAAACACACGGTCCCAGTTTCTTCTTTTGCTCCAGGCATTGTTTGTGAAGTGCTTGATCCCGACCACAAGGTTGTTTTGTTGGTTCTTGCCCAGATTTGGTGGCTCCTCCACACTGCTGGAGATTTATCAGTGGGTTGAACCAGGTGGCTCCGTCCAAGACAAGGGCCACAGGTCGAGGGAGGGCATCTCTCCATAACATCATCTAACTCATGTGGCATATGATAGCATCACTTGGCACAGAAGGTAGAGTTGTACAGGAATCATAGGCAGAGACAACGTTCCATTCCAGTCTGGTGCCCAATCTTCTGGACCACAGACCAACTTACAATAAAATGAGATGGTTGACCTGGCCCACGGCTCAGCCTTACAGGCTTCAGAGCAGTGAATTCAGACCTCTTTCAATTGATTTCTGTTATAATCCAGGACTCTCAAAAGCTGAGCCTGAGCCCTTTCCCCAAGACTCCTTAGGTCTAATGAAAAGTATGTGTCCCTGGAATTCTCATGAAGCTTCTCACTGACATTTAGCCTGGAAACAGCTGTTCTCTGGTTAGGGTTTCTATTGCTGTGATGAGACACCATGGCCAAAGCAAGTCAGGAGGAAAGGGTTTATTCGACTTACACTTCCACATCACTGTTCGTTATTGGAGAAAGCCAGGACAGGAACTCAAGCACAGCAGGAACCTGGAGACAGGAACTGATGCAGAGGCCATGGAGGGTGCTGCCTGTTGCCTTGCTCCCCTGGCTTGCTCAGCCTGCTTTCTTATTGAACCCAGGACCACAAACCCAGGGATTAGCAAAATGCCTTACAGCTGTGTCTTGGTTAGGGCTTCCTTTGCTGTGAAGAGACATCATGACCAAGGAAATTCTTATAAAGGACAACATTTAATTGGAGTTAGCTTATTGGTTCTGAGGTTCAGTCCATTATCATCAAGGCAGGCATGGCACTGGAGAAGCTGAGAGTTCTACATCTTGTTCCAAAGGCAAACAAGGCTTCCATGTGGCTAGGAGGAGGGTCCCAAAACCCACCTCCACAGTGATACACTTCTTCCAATAAGGCTACACCTCTTAATAGTGCCACTACCTGGACAAAAAATATTCCAACTACCAAAGCTGGATATCATGGAAGCATTTTCTCAATTGAGCTTCTCTCCTTTCAGATGACTTTAGCTTGTGTCAAGTTGACACAAACCCAGCCAGCACAAAGAAACAGCACATGACAGTCACAGAATCATTATGTTCTGCAAGGAAACCTATTGAGCTCCAGCATCCTCTGATCTACATTTATCCCAAGAAGACAATCCCTTCATGGTCAGATTCCAGTGGCCCAGCCTCAGTCTCTGGCTCTCATGTATAGTTGGGATGGATGGATATACTTACTTGTGCCAGACACTGTGCTAGGCTCTGGGAGAGCAACCGAGGGCAGAACAATTTTTCCCTCAGAGACTTCATTAGCTCAGACAAAGAAGCAGGGTCTCCCAGCAGTAGCTGGATGAGTATTTGGTGTCATGGGATCACTCAGCAGGGATCACCTGAGATGAGAGCTGCGCCTTTGGTGGAGGCTCACCCCTTCTCTGCTTCTTTCATAGCGAACGCTTCTGCAGTTACGAGATATGAGTGTCCTAGACTGTGACAGGAGTCTTGTAAACCTGAAGTGACAATTACTTCCAATGTTTTCCACAGATATTTTACCTCTTTTAAAAATTAATTTATTATCTGTGTGTTGCGTGTGTGAGGGGAATATATAATGTCAGCAGGAGTGTGACACACGTAGAGGTCAGAGGAAGACTTTTAGGACCCAATTGCTTCCTTCTAGCATGGGTTCTAGGAACTGAACTCATTCCATCAGAACTCAAGCCACCAGACCTGCACAGCCATCAGACCTGCACAGCCATCAGATCTGCACAGCCATCAGACTTGCACAGCCAAGACTTCCACCCACAGGGCCACCTTGACAGCCCATAGTTTGCTTCCTAAACCCTGTCTTTGCTTTAGTAACAATTTTTTGCCACTTAAGAAAGCAGATCAAGTCAATCATCACTCACTAAATCAGGAACAAGAGTTCCCCATAATGATAGGAATTTGCACACATCTTTTCTATCTAAAGAGTTTGGCAGCTAAAAACAATACAACAAAAACACCCCCCCCAAAAAAAAAAACAAAAACAAAAACAAGCAAAGAAACCCCAGGAAACTAAGTGTGGGCTGTGATGTAATGTAAGTGTGTCGGTCAGTGCTCTCACCTGCATTACAAACTCCTAAGACAACGATTTCAGGGGAAAGTGTTCACCTGCGCTCACATTTCAGCGGTGCCAGTCCTCGGTCTGTGAGCTCCATGGTCTTCAGGATTTCTGTTTGTAGAAACATCATGGGACAGGGACACTGTGGAGGAAAGGGAAGTAGAAAAAGATAGAAAAGACCATTAATTAGACACTAATTAGTTGACGTCTTTAGTGGTTTACTTAAAGCATCGTGTGTACCATCTAATTGCCAACCACGAGTTTATTAGCTCCCGAAACAGGAGGACCCAAAGAAACATCCGAAACAATGGGCCATTGCCCTTAACAACCTCTGACTGCCTCATCTGCTTCTGTAAAATCTCGATTGTTTGTTCTCCCCTCTTATGGATTTAGAGGATAAAATGCCGATGCAAATTAGACCTGGGAATGAAGCTGTTGGACCATTAGTCATATCTCTCTCCCACTATGATTGGCGTTGGAGTGCTTAATCCAGAAAGACCCTTGAAACAAAAGTGGCTCATAACAGCCTGGACACAGGAAGAGACAAGGCTTGCCTAGTCAGAAACAGGACCTTCCAAAGGCATGCCTTCCGGGATCCATTCTCCATGCCAGCCCACCTTCTCCAGATCTACCGCCTCCCATTCAAAGTTTGAATCCCTCAATAGATTATATCATTGGTTAGGGCAGAGCCCTCACAATCTAATCAGCTCTAGAAACACACCCTTACACACCCTCCCAGAGGTGTTCTTCCTAATCTTCTAGGGCTCTTTCAATACAATCAGTATAATCTTGACTGACAATGATCGAACTTTTCCCAAATCACACATCCCGTTATCTGTACTATGTATTTTGAATTCTGGGTACTTCTGATTGTTAGCCAAAGAGTCACCTAGGAAAGTAAACTGGCCACGGATAAGACTTTCCACTTGACTTTGATCTTCATGAGCAAAGTTAACTCTTGCTTAGTCCTCTATGGTCTGCAACAAAACACACACCTCAGAAGAAGATCCTGAATTGAAAATTCATTCCCAGTTGGCATACTAAAAAGTGCCACCAGGAGGGAACTGAGGAGAAGCAGGGCATGGGAGGGCAGTATGGGAGCCAAGGTGGTTAGCTATGAAGTCTCAGCTCTGCTTGATCCTCAGCAGAACAGCTCGGAGGTCGAAATCACACTTCACTCTCTCACATGGAGGCCAGCTAACTACCAGCTCACACCAACTCTCTCAAACTTTAGCTGAAACCAGGAAGTCATTTGCCAGTGGCTACCCTGGGGAACTCTTAATTTCCTAGACAGCTAGGCACTTTTCTCTCTGGGCAAAAATGGATCTAAGTATTCAAGGTCAGGCTCAAGGTGAATTGATGTTGTAAATATTTAATCTCAATTGGGGGTTGCTACCCAGCCTTCGATTGTTCAGTTCCCAGAGAAAAGACACGAATATTTTATATTTCTCAAGCCCTTCAAGCACTAGAGCTGAGCTGATATCTGCTCTCTTGAATGTCTACATGGCATGATTTTTACTAAATGCTTTTGATATTGAGTCACCAGTGAATGTTCCTGGAGAAGGAACTATATGGCTGGAGTCACTTAGTTCTACAATGTAATAGATTTCTGACAGACGTCAGTGAGGCTCTCTAAAAAGGGTTTCTTTTTTTCTTTTAACTAATGGGATATCTAATTTCTTTGCTGAAAAAAAAAACGGAGATTACTAAATTATAAGGTTAAGAGTTGCTGTCTTAAAGCACTGGAATTATTTCTAATAAGAAAAACAGCAACTGTTCTGAGTCTTGAGATGGCAGAGCAAATGGGAAGCAGCTAAAATGCAAATATAAAATTTATATGATTTATAAAATAAGGTTTAGAGCAAAAAGTAGCCTTTCTTTCTCTTTTGCTTTTTGGAGATGGGGGTGGGTCTCATTGTATAGACCTGGCTGGCCTAGAACTCTCTATGTAGACCAGGATGGCCTTAAAACTCCCAGAGATCTCTCTGTCACTGCCTCATCAATGATGAGATTAATGCTATGCACAGTGCTTTCAAGAACTTTACATCGCAAGTCAAAGATGAAAACTCATAGAACATTCTAGCATAGGAAAAAAATCCGCAGGCAGCACACTTAGAGGCAGCTTCAGGATTTAAATGCAACTCAGCATGGTTCTGGGGACTGTGTAGTCGGGAAACTTGGAGGCAACTGCTGTTACAACCCTGCTTGTAGGATCTCCTAAGAAGCGGGTACTTGACAAATCTCAAAGAAGCGTATTCTAGAGGTGAAACTGACATACGTTGTTGATGCTCGATGTCTATTGAGAAATGTTGATTCAGAGAAATGCTAGGATACACAGAAGAATAAGCAGAGAGAGGGGGGGAGGGAGGGAGGGAGGGAGGGAGGGAGAGGAAGGTTGTAAAATAACTGCCCATGTGTTTGTGGAAATCTGCTGAAGGGAGGCGGTGTCTATGGAATGTCCTGTGCCCACAGACTCTGACTCCAAAAATGAGGGTAAGCAACCTTTCTTCATACATGCCATGTTCACATCATAGTATATCCTACTCTGTATGTGTGTGGTATACATGTGTACAAGCTTGTGTGTGTGTGTGCATCTGTGTGTGTATGTGGTGTGTATGTGTGGTGTGTGTGTGTGTGTGTGGTGTGTGTATGTGGTGTGTGTGTGGTGTGTGTATGTGGTGTGTGTGTGATGTGTGTATGTGTATGTGTGGTGTGTGTATGTGTGTGTGTGTGTGATGTGTGTATGTGTATGTGTGTGTATGTGTGGTGTGTGTATGTGGTGTGTGTATGTGGTCTGTGTGTGTGATGTGTGTATGTGTGTGTGTGGTGTGTGTGTGGTGTGTGCATGTGATGTGTGTGTGCATGTGTGTGTATGTGATGTGTGTGTGTGCATGTGTGTGTGTATGTGGTGTGTGTATGTGGTGTGTGTGTGGTGTGTGTGTGGTGTGTGTATGTGGTGTGTGTGTGTAATGTGTGTATGTGTGTGTATGTGTGTATGTGTGTGGTGTGTGTATGTGGTATGTGTGTGGTGTGTGTGTGTGTGTGTGTGTGGTGTGTATGTGATGTGTGTGCATGTGTGTGTGTATGTGGTGTGTGTATATGGTGTGTGTGTGGTGTGTGTATGTGTGTGTGTGGTGTGTGTATGTGATGTGTGTGTGCATGTGTGTGTGTATGTGGTGTGTGTATATGGTGTGTGTGTGGTGGGTGTATGTGTGTGTGTGGTGTGTGTATGTGATGTGTGTGTGCATGTGTGTGTGTGTGGTGTGTGTATGTGATGTGTGTGTGTGATGTGTGTATGTGTGTGTGTGGTGTGTGTATGTGGTGTGTGTGTGGTGTGTGCATGTGATGTGTGTGTGCATGTGTGTGTATGTGATGTGTGTGTGTGCATGTGTGTGTGTATGTGGTGTGTGTATGTGGTATGTGTGTGTGGTGTGTGTATGTGTGTGATGTGTGTATGTGGTATGTGTGTATGTGTGATGTGTGTATGTGTGTGTGGTGTGTGTATGTGGTGTGTGTGTGGTGTGTGTATGTGTGTATGTGGTGTGTGTGTACATGTGTGTGTGGTGTGTGTGTGGTGTGTATATGTAGTGTGTGTGTGTGGTGTGTATATGCAGTGTGTGTGTGGTGTGTGTGTGTGTTTGTGTCCCAAGCACTTTATTGACTGAGCCATTTTCTCAGTCATCTTATTACAGTGATGGGCCAGGAATCGGCGCTTTCGTAATGGGGAGTTATTAGGTCAGTGGACCACAGAATGGCTCAGGGTGAAACCGTATTCCCTGCGTATTCCACACTATTCGGTAACAGTGCAAGTGCCCGGAGACAAGAACGCTCCAGTCAGATCCTAGAGTTCTAAGTTCCATGCTGCTTCGGGATAGTTCTCTGGCCTTCCTTATGTTGTGTGCACTACAGTATTTCCAGATTTCTTACTATGTCTCCTCCTTGCAACTTGAGTGAGATCACAGATTTTAATTGCAAACAGTTACATTCCTGACTCTTGGGTTCAAAAGGGTGAACTTAGCCAGGCACAAGCCTCTGATCTTAGCTCGAAGGCAGCCAGGTTGCTGTGAGTTCGAAACCATCCAGGACATACAGCAAACCTCTGTCTCCAGAACAAGGGGGCACTTTTCCACTCTGATGAGTCACATCTTGCTATATCCACAAACTTGCTCTGTGGGTTGGATTTTTCATTAACGTGGCATAAAATCTGAGACAAGACTCAGGACCTAAATGGGCTAAAGATCAAAAAGGATCTATCCTCATTTTTAGATGATAAGAGTCTTCCTTCATTACCGTCAAAGATTGTCTGGTAATTTGATATTAGCAGATTTCTGTGCTTGAAGAAGACAAAGTCGGGCTGGAGAGATGACTCAGTGGTTAAGAGCACTGCCTGCTATTCCAGAGGTCCTGAGTTCAATTTCCAGCAACCACATGTTGGTTCACAACCATCTGTCATGAGATCCAGTCCCCTCTTCTGGCTTGCAGACACACATTCAGGCAGAATACTGTATACATTAAAAAAGAAAAAAAAAAAAAGAATACAAAGCTCTCCATGTAAATCACACTAACAGCTTTCCTGCCCTCCCCCACCATAGGCAAACTCTAAATACACCCACTAGAAAACACCAGCTCTGATACAACTGGGATAGGACCAGGGGAAGGGCTCCTCTTGATTGGTACTTTTAGGATGCTGTCTTTCTCCAGCCTTTGAAGTTATCTAACACTGACTCCTAGGTACTTACTTGTTGGGTCCTCACTGGGATCTCTCACTTGTGGTTTGAGGACATGAGCAGTACTTACCAGTGGGCCACACTGGCTTCTTACTCATTCTGGGGACATGGAGTTACAGAATCTATAAGATAAATCTTCAGTATCTCTCTACTGAGGTCTCAGCATTCTGTGAGGCTACTGTGGGCAGAATGTGAGATGACAGTTCTCGGGCTCTCTCCTTTCCGGTCTCCTTGGACTCTCGTCCTTCCTGGGGAGTCATGGTTGATTCCAGGGGCTTCGTGGGTAAGCTTATTGACCCTTAGACTCATTAGGTGTGGGACAGACCCAAACACCAATCTCTCATTGGTTCATGTTTCTCTGGCTTTCAGGTGACAAAGAGCATTGTGACGTCTCCTTCCTAGGGTCTATGACATCACACTGTCCTCTCCGGTAGGAAGCTTCTCCCTGAGGCTGCGATGTTCTCTTCGTGGTAACCTTGAGCTGAGGGCAGTTTAATGCACTGGCTATTAGTGTCTCTATAGTGGAAGGTGACAAGCATCCCTGTCCCTCTCCATTGGGTCACCTTGGCTTTTACATGGGTTTGTCCGTTTCTTCCAAGCAATGCACAGACCCAAGTAGGCAGATCATCCCAAGATCAAGGTCGGTGCAAGGAGCAGCAGCATCTTATGAGCTGTCTAGCCTCAGAACAGGCTGAGATTGCCTTGTCATATGCTGTGAAGTATGTTGTGGTGCTTCCTACGCTACATTCCTGACCCAGATGTCATGAGATGATTTGAAGTCACCTGGAACCCAGTGCACCTGTGAGCACCACTGTTGGCCTCATAAACATGTGTGTTTCCAAAGGTCACTGAAATATTTGTATCACCGATAGAAAAAAAAAACTTCGTGCATATATACCAGTGTTTCTCAGTCTCAAGCTACAGCCCTTTAATACAGTAAGTACCCCACATTGTGCTGGTCCCCATCCATAAAATTATTTTTATTGCTACTTCATAACTATAATTTGGCTACTGTTATGAATTATAATATAAATATCTGTGTTTTGCAATTACCTTAGGCAATCTCTGTGAAAGGGTCACTTCACCTCCCACCTATAGTTTGAGAAACTCTGATATAGACATTAATCATAATACACACACAAACACACATACACACATATGCACACACATATGCACACACATGCATACACACATACACATGCACAAACACATGCACATGCACATACACATGCATACACACATACATACATATGCACAAACACACAGGCACACACATATACACACATGCACACACATTCACACACACACATGCATACACACATATACACACATGCATGCACATGCACACACACACATGCACACACTCATGGATACGCACATACACATACACACACACATGGATACGAACATATACACACATGCACACATACACACACACATACATGCAGATGCTTCTCCCCAGGAAAGAATAGGATTTGGCCAGCCTGTTGATCTCCTCTCTCTTTGGCAGAGAACATGACAGAAAAACTGACTGAAGTATGCTATTCGCCTTCCAGATTATTTTTGGCAGGTAATCTTGTCTTTACTGGATGGAACATGGCAGCCATGTGAAATTTCCAGTTTTGAAAGACTCAAGGTCAGAAACATCGGAGAAAGCCCGAAGTTTCCAGATGGAGTTTGGCTCTGACGAAGGTTTAAAAATATCAAGAATATCAAAGATGACAAAGCCCTGAGTTGAGAGCCTTTCGTTGCCTCCCTGACTAGAAGCTTCTGTGGCACTCGTGCCGTTTCGACCCCCTCACCATCATCTGTGGGTCTAATGCCCCATCCTGAGCTGAAACTGCAGAGAGTTTGAGAATCTCAACGAATTTCAGTTTCTGGCTCTAACCCCCAACCCCAGCCTCTCTAAAACCCCAGTTCCTTCAACATGAAAAGTTCTCCCGTGCCTTGGCGTTTCTCACAGGATGCCTTTTACCAAGAGCAATGGAGATTTCAAGCTGTCAAGACGTCAGTCAAGATCCTCATCTCTAGGTTGCATGTCCTTATGTAGAGACAAAAGCTGGGCACTGTGGTCCCTGCTGCCCTGTAACCTGCCTGTGATGGAAGAGCCATGGGGAGGGTGCGGGACACCTCAGAACCAGAAATGCTGCGATTTCAACTCTATGTGGCTCAGAGTGCAAGGTCAGCTATAGCTGACCGTGAAGAATGGAAACCCTTCGGGGAGGAAAACAAGTGTTACTGAAATACTCGCGCCCCCTAATTGCACCTCGAGCATAATACTAGCGGCACCCGATTTCATCGCTGTCAAGTTTTGATTCTCTTTCTATCTAGGAGTGGAATCCAAGTCCCTAACTTTGAATCTGGGTAATCACGTGACTGCGTGGCTACCTACTAGCGGCAGAAGAGACGTACCATCCTTACTTCTGGGGTACCACAAAGAACCACGCAGCCTCCTCTGTTGATTCTCCGAATCCTAAGCTCAGAGTCTAGGTTGAAGCTGTGAACTGAGTGTATCTTCCCCCAAATCATGAAAGCAGAATCGCTAATGCTAACTTGGAAGAAGGAAGGCCTTTGAGAGGTAATTATGTTCTTACGGTGGAGGTTTTATGAATGGTGCCGCCCCGCCCACCCCCGCGCCCCCATAAAAGAGACCATGGCAAGATCCCTCGTCCTCTTGTGCACTGTGTGAGAAGATGGCCGTCTAGGACCCAGGAAGAACCTGCCGGGTCTTGATCTTGGACTTCTTAATCCTAACACTGTGAGAAATACACTTCTGTTGTTCTAAGCATCCGTAGCAGTTTGCTAGCAGTCCGCAGGGACCGGACAGCCCATAAGTAGAACGACACTGCCTCGGTTTGGGATGACGATGACCACCATCAGTTGGGTCACTTAGTTAACCATTCAATTGCCGTTCTTTACTCTTAGAGAGGAGACGAGCAGCCAACCACCCGTCTGGAGACAGTTCTGCATATAAAATAAAGGAGTGAAGAGCAGACAGATCCACTCCCTTCCCTCATCTCTACCACTGCATTTTTCCACGTTTCCTACCAACAACAAACACATATCTTAAATAGTGCCCCAATCCACATACATTGTCTCAATCTTTGTCCCAGCAATCGAGGAGCCAGGGAAGAAAGGAAAACAGCGATGGAGTTAGTAAGAAGCAAGGTGGGACTGGCACATGAAAGGTCCTTTTCACTCCCAGAGAGCTCTGCCCTCGGGAGCCTACAGTGTCTCACTTATTAACTTGGGATGGAGAACTGGCAGAGAAATTCATTACGGTGATTTGTGTCTGTGGACAGACGGCAGAGAACGGGTGCTCGGACTCAGACAGTTCGGAAAATCCGTGGCAGGATGAAACGGAGCGAGGTGTGGCAGATGTGCTGATTTCCACAGACCCTTGCAAGCCAGTTGTTCCTGGATCGCATCCAGATCACAGGCAGCTTTAGGGATTTGCGCTTAGAGACTGGCCAGAACAGCTGGGTGCCTGGCAAGACTTTGATAGGTTTTTTTTTTGGAATCCTGGTTTTCCATTGTACAAGAGAAAGAAGCTTTCTGGCCCTCCCCCCCCCCGCACCCCCAATATCCAGGGGGCTCCAAACAGCTCTTAAAGGAGACACGTTTGTATAATTATAGAAGATTAAAGTTTTAAAAAGAATGTATAGGTCCAAGAGAATGATTTAGCTATACTGGAAAAAACGAAGCAGGGTCTGGATATTTTAATATGGTTCCATATCCCAAAGGTAAACCGAGTCACCCATGAGCTCAAATGCAAAGTCCATTTGAACAAAATCTATGAACTATTCCTTTATGGTTAAAACAGCCCAGTTCTTCTTTAAGAGCAGGCTTAAGAGAGCAATGGGAAAGGTATTTGTGCCTTGGCAGTAATACAGGGAGCATGAATATCTCCACAAAAAGGGAAGCTTTTCAAACTGTTTAGTAACTGGTACAGAACCTGAGCTTGCCAAGTGGAGTTGACCCATAGAGCTGTGCCTGTCGATCGCTGGAACCAGAGCATTCCGTGGGAATATGGCTCTGCAGACAACCCACCGTGCATCTTCAACCATAGCACTCCAGAGGCACAGGTGGGTGGACCTCTGCAACTTTGAGACCAGCCCAGTCTACATAGTGACAGCTACACTGGACGACCCTGTCTTTTTAATAAGTAAATAAAAATTAAGTTTGAATTAAGGAATTACCATTTAAGTTGTTGTTCTTGGAAGTTATTCCTAAAAGCAATTTGGTTTTAAAAACAAAGTTGAACCGGGCAGTGGTGGTGAACGACTTTAGTCCCAGGACCGGTGGGGGCGGGGCAGAGGCAGGCAGATCTCTGTGAGTTCACAGAGAGTTCCAGTACTACCAGCACTGCATAGACAATGTATCAAAAAAGACAAAACCAAACAACAACAAAACTAAAAACTGTCACTTTAATAGCCTTTTTATTGAGTCTAGAAAAAGTTTTCCGTGGGTATCACTGTGAGTCAAACCTCCACTATCTATAGGTTTAGCCAACCACCTAGAACCAGTTGCTGACAAATACCAAGAAATCAGAAGAACTGCAGTTTTATTTTATGTTTTAATTGGTTGGTTAGTTAGTTAATTAGTGTGCGTGAGTGTTTTGCCTGCATGTATGTCTGTGCACCACATTCGTGATGTCCAGTGCCCTAAGAAGCCAGAAAAGGGCATCAGCTTCCCTGGAACTGGAGTATAGATAACTGTGAGACACTGTGTAGGTGCTGGGAATAGAACCTGGGCCCTCTGCAGGAGCAGCCAGTGCCCTTAGCTGCTGAGCCATCATCTCTCTAGCCCCAACTGCAGCTTTAAACAGACTTGGAAATTGGAGGAAAGATGCAATGGTTGCTGTATTTTAAAAAGGGCAAACAACCAACCATCAACTTCTCATTTTAAAGGAATATCTCTTCCGTATTAAAACTTGGAAAACTGGGGAAAGGGTTAGGAATACTATAGTCCTATTCATATATTCACATATATGAATAATATATTCATAAATAATCAGCATGAATAGGCTCATACTGATATGGTACATTGGCTCAGTCAATATAGCACTGGCCATGCCAGTGTGAGGACCTGGGCTTTCCCTATAACCCACATAAAAAGGCCAGACGTGACAGTGTGTACTGATGGTTGTAGGCACTGGGAAGGTCAAGGGCAGGTGGATTTTTGGAGCTCACTAGCCAACTACCAGACTTGATAGATGCCTGTCTGATAGAAGGCCCTATCTCAAAACCCAAACCAAAATAACATAGGAAAGGTGGGTGGTACCCGAGATTGTCTGTGAGACTTTTAGGGGCAGGGGTATCGTTGCTCTTTTGTATAGCAGGTCTTGTTTTCCAGTTGTCTCAAAACCCTAACTAACCCTTGGAGCTTACACAGGCAAGAGGGAGAGAGGGTCCCAGAAGAGAACAAATGTAACTGAGAAGACAAAATTTTTAAAAAAGAGAGAAGAAAAAAAGGGCTGGAGAGATGGCTCAGTGGTTAGAGCACTGACTGCTCTTCCAGAGGTCCTGAGTTCAATTCCCAGCAACCACATGGTGGCTCACAACCATCTGTAGTGGGATCTGATGCCCTCTTCTGGTGTGTCTGAAGATACAGTGTACTCACATACGTAAAAATAAATATTGAAAAAAGAAAGAAAAAAAGAACAGAAAAGACTCTCCCTTTGTCCCATCAGACTGGCAGGGCAGGGTGATGCTGTCCTGATGTTAGGGGTACCACCCAAGTGATCTCTCTATTCTCTTCGTAAACTCTGCCCCAGGCATCCAATTTGAGGAGCCTTTGTCCCCTGCCAAGACTCTGGGTGATAGAATTATCAAAACCATATGTTCTTCTTCTGAGGCTTTCTTCGTCTTTGGACTCAGACTATTGCCTGAGTGTCCTCAGCGGGGCTGTTTGGGGATAATAAATGTATCAATAACGTATCTCCGGTTCCAGCAAGTGGTTATTTCTAATGCCCCTGATGCCGCTAGTGATGCAGACAGTACCGACAGCTGCTGTCAGATCCCTTTCAGAGCCTGGGCCAGACGCTCTTCAAAATCGTGTTTCATCCTCAGAACAAATCAGTGACGAGCTTTTATTTCCATCTTTGTGTTTAAAACCATTTGATGCTGGAGTTACTAAGAAATTAGACAACCTTTAACCCCTGTCACATAACTGAGGTATGCCTAATCATTGTGTTACCCCCTTAGAGTCTCCATTCAAATGACCCCCACCATTAGGCTTCTCCTGGATAACTCCGTTGTATTAACTACAAGTAATTAACTGTGACAGAAAGGATGTATGTGGAGGGAAGATTTGTTTTTGCTTCATGCTCTCAGAGGACTCTGCCCATCATGACAATGAAGGCGGGGAGAAATGACTCACATCGTGGTGGGCCAGGAAGATGGGTTAGATGTGACTTCAACAGGCCTCATAACCTACTTCCTGGAGGTGGGCCCTACCTCTTGAAGATTTCAGGGCTTGGCGAAGAAGCATTCTAAACATGAACATGCAGGAGACATGTCAGATTCAAAGCACCGAATCCCCAATTTTAACATCCCCCACCCTGCCTGCCTCTCTGCCTCCCTTTATCTTCAGAGTTTGTCATCAGCAAACACCGTTTTTTCCTCCAATCTCTTGATACCCTTCTCCATCCCCTTGAAGTGAGTTCCAGGAGGAAAGAGATCTTTGTTTTACTCATTGTTTGACCCCAGCACTCGGACACAATCCTGGGCTTACGGGAAGTCCTTGATAACGCTTTGGAACAGAGATGGATGGAAAGTTTGCATTCAGAGGCATCCCGTCTGGTTTGCAGGTCTTTGTGTTTCTCCATCACCTTCCCCAGCAAGTCACAATCAAGGTGAACAGATAACAGTCCTACAGATAAAGGACAATGGTATCACTTCTTTTTTTTTTTCTATCTACTAGACTCAGCCATGATGCAACTGGCTATGAATGTTACATTGAGAAAGCTAACAAAAGGAAACAAACAGAGCTCACTCCCCCTCCCCCCTCAAAAAAGTTTACTGTCAAGACACCCAGACATATGGTCAGAATGTGTAGGCTCTGGCAGCCATGTGGCACCATTTGGAATGCCAGGGAGAAGAATATGGAGCAAGAGATTTTGGTGCAGAGAGAAGCCACGCCCTGTCCATGGGGTGCAGGTACGCACTGGATGAATGGATGCTTTCCTCAGCATCCAGGAGACAGATGACACTCAAGCTGAGCAAGCAAAGCCAACTGAGGAGCCTAGGTCTGGAAACCACAGATGTCTGGAACCGAATTCTGAATGCTGCCTTTTCCTTGTTCTGGGGGAGCCTGTTGATTCATTTCCCAAGGCACACACTTAGGAAAAGAAAGAGATTAGACTCAACCATGGAGACAATGTCAGTGGTGACTGGAATGAGGACAGTGGCCTCAGACATGAACAATATCTCTGGCCATTCATGTCTATAGTAGTTGGCCATAGGCTGGTAATCTATATAATGAGAATAAATGTATTTCTTAGAGTAAGGGAGACTGCGAAATCCAACATCAAGCTTTCAGCCTTTGGAGAGGCTGTCCTGTGGTATCATCTCTTGTAGATGGTGATAGACCAGGTGCAGACAAGTACCAGGAAGCTCTTGCTTTTCTAACAAATTCACTCCAAAGAGTTTTTATCAGCACCAATCTATTAGGAATCTAAACACCTGTCAAAGGGCCCACCACTTAGCACAGTTGCCTGAAGGACCATGTTTCCATCACAGAACATGGGGTGCCTGCCTACTCCACCACTCACCTTGACTTTGGGCAGGTTACTTAACCTTTCTTTGTTCCCTTGGTTACAGTGTTGGTAGGAACAGTACCATCTTCATTGCTGTACTTCCCGTTGTATAAGAGGTACCCAAGAAATAAGAACTCTCAGGCTGGCCGTTATGCATAATGACTGAACTTGACTAAAATACCCTGCTACCTTGAAGTTCATTTTTCTCCAGCATCAGATCACTTCTCCTTACCATTTTTATTGGGCTGGAGAGGTGGCTCAGTGGTTAAGAGCACTAACTGCTCTTCCAGAGGCCCTGAGTTCAAATCCCAGCAGCCACATGATGGCTCACAACCATTTGTGATGAGATCTGATGCCCTCTTCTGGTGTGTCTGAAGACAGCTACAGTAGACTCATATATAATAAATAAATGCATCTTTAAAAATGTTTTTATTAATTCTTTGTGAATTTGATACATCATACTTTGGTTATATTTGCCCTTTCCTCTGCCCCTCCCAGTCCACCTTCATTCCAGACACACCTGATCTTTAATATCCATCCAACTCCTTTAATATCTATATTTTAACTTGAATGCTTCATTTTTTTAAAATTTACCCATTGAGCTAAATTTGTGCTGACTATATATTATTCTTGGGTGTATAGCTGTCCACTGGAGTGCAGCCAAACTACCAAGCCATGACATTAAAGAGAATCATCAGCTAGGAGTGGGACTTCTTGTCTACCTCCCACCTCCAAGCTGGGATTTTAAATGTCTGACTTGGTCTTGTACAGGTATGCTAAATGGGTTTATGACAACTTGACACAAGCTGGAGTTACCACAGAGAAAGGAGCCTCAGTTGAGGAAATGCCTCCATGAGATCCAGCTGGAAGGCATTTTCTCAACTAGTGATCAAGGGGGGAGGGCCCAGCCCATTGTGGGTGGAGCCATCCCTGGCCCAGCCCATTGTGGGTGGAGCCATCCCTGGCCCAGCCCATTGAGGGTGGAGCCATCCCTGGGCTGGTAGACCTGGGTTCTATAAGAAACAGGCTGAGCAAGCCAGTAAACAATATCCCTCCATGGCCTCTGTATCAGCTCCTGACCTGCCTGAGTTCCTGTCCTGACTGTTTCACTTGCCTAGAAGTGTAAGCCAAATAAACCGCTTTCCCCTAAGCTGCTTTGGTCATGGTATTTTCCTCATAGACAAAACATTAAGACAACAGGTCTTGGCTTGTCATCTGTGAGTTCCTATGTGCAACTTGTCTGTTGAATCTGGAAAACACTGTTTCTTTACAGTTATCGACTGCCTCTGGCTCTAACTGTCTTATGCCCCCTCTTCCACAATGAGCGCTGAGCCCTGGGAGTGAGGTGCTGGCCTCACATGGGGGTGGGGGTGTAGGAGGAGGGGGTGGGGGTGTAGGAGGAGGGGGTGGGGATGTAGGGGGAGGGGGAGAGGGTAGAGTGGAGGGGGTGGGGGTGTAGGGATGTTGGTGGAGAGCTTTCAAGCATAGAAGGCAGGATACAGTGATGTAAAGGAGGGAATATAGCTCTGGAAGGTTGAGCTCTGGGGATGAAGCCACAGAGCCTTGCCCTGTCCTATCAGTGATGTTAAGAAAATCCACAGAGCATCTGGATAGCCTTCCATGAGTCTTAGCATGGTCTTAAGTCTCTGACAGAGGAGCATCCCCGTCCCAAACACAGTAGGGTGGTCACCCCACACAAGGTGTCAACATTGCTTACGTTTCTTAGAGAAACCCTCAGGTCCTCGGCTTTGTATCACTGAGTGCAGAGTCTACTGTCCTCCAACATGGTGGCATCTTTAGAATACTGTGCTCGGGCACAGCGCTGCGAACTGCTTCTGGGAAAAGCGTGGACTGGTGGCACTAAGAACCTGCAGAAGCCACTGTCCAAGTGAGCGCTCACCAGAAGCCCAGAATACAGGGAGGTGAAGTCGCTTAAATGGGGCGGGATAGGTCTGGCTTCCCCACCCCCACTTTTAAGGCAATGGGAACTTTATAGCGCTTTGCTGCCCTGGGATAAGCTCTTGGAAACCCTTTTCAGACATTTCACTATAAAGAATGCTTTGATTAGGAAAGGTTACCACAGTTGCTCACAACCCCATGAAATGCCCCGGGATAAAAAAAGGATCAGTTTAGACTGACAGTTGCTATTTTCACCCGCGCTTCCGCAGCGGAGCCAATGCTGACTCTACCTGATTGGTGGGAAGGCGACTGCCCGACACCAAACCAGTGAGGATGGTGAACAACCACATGAGAGACCGGAAAAAGCCAACATCTCTGTTTCAATTTACTCAAAACCTTGCAAATTGCTAAAGACACTGCCTTTAAATTTTGCATTTTAAAACGTATATTACTTTTGGTGCTAGAAGGAAGAAGATAAGGCAGGACTAGGGTAGATAAAGGATAAGAGGGGGAAGAAGAAAAATATGAACCTTTCTTGGTGCTGTGGGGTCTCTCCAGTGTGCTGATTTCACTTAGAACCACAACTTAAAAAAAAAATGTATGTATTTATTTATTTGCCTTACATTTCAATCGATAACCTTTTCAGGTCCCCCCTCCCAGTTCCCCACCCCCAACCCCTGGACCAGAGACTGAACAAGCAGTCAAAGAACATACATGGGCTGGACCTGGTCCCCCCCACACACACATATGTAGCAGATGGGCAGCTCAGTCTTCATGTGGGCACCCCGACAACTGGAGCAGGAGCTGTCCCTAAAGCTGTTACCTGTCTGTGGCGCCCAGTCTTGTCTGGCCTCAGTGGGAGAGGACACACACCTACCCCTGCAGAACTTTTAAAACTATTTTCCTTTTATTCAAGATTCCAACTTATAAATCTTAATTTTTCACTTGCACATCCAGGAAGTTCTAGAAATCTAGAAATCTAAAAACTTCAGAGTGTTTAGAACTGAACTAATCTTTTAAGCCCTTATTGTTGCATTTATAATTTTAATATGTTTGGAAACTTCCTCCTCTGGACATCAAACTTTATATATTTATAATTCTTATATATCTGTCAATTATAAAATTAATAAGCTGAAGTTCTTTAGCTGTCCAGTATTGCTTACAATCCAGGTAAAATTACCTTATTTTTCCGGAGACCTGAATCAATTAACCCTTTCAAACTTGTTACTTTGTCAGAAACCTTAAAATGCAAAATTCTTAAATACTACAGGTACATAACTCCCAAACAGATCTTTTTAATTTAACTTAAAAGTATAATTTAGAAGGTATATAATACATTTAAAAATATTTTCTTTTTAAAATTATTTACTTATGTCTCTGTATATGTGTGACACTGTGTAACAGACTGACTAGGGAAACTAGGGTTACAGAGGCTGTGAGCTGCTGTATGGTGCTGGGAATCGAACCTGGGTCCTCTGGAGGATCAGCCAATGCTCTCAACCAAGGTGGCTCACAGCAATCCATAATTCTAGATCCCAAGTTCCAGAGATCTGGCAGCTTCTTCTAACTCTGTGGTTCTCGTGGGTCATGACCCCTTTGATGGTCAAATGACCCTTTCACAGGGATCACTTAAGACCATCAGAAAACAGAGATATTTACATTATAACTTATAACAGTAGCAAAATTACAGTTATGAAGTAGCAACGAAAATAAGGTTAGGGTTGAGAGTCACCACAACACGAGGAACTGCATTTATAGAGTTGCTCCATCAGGAAGGTTGAGAACCACTGATCTAACTTTCTCAGGTACACTCATGGTATACATACAAACATGCAGGAAAAACACTCAAAACTGACAAAATGCAATAAATAAGCCTCAAAAACTTTAACCATAGCTGGGCATGATGACACACATCTTTAATCTCAGCACTTGGGGCAGAGGCAGGTGGGTCTCTGAGTTCGAGGCTAGCGTGGTCTACAAAATGAGTCTAGAAAACCCTGTCTCAAAAAAAAAAAGTAATTATGTAATTATAACTTGTTCCAGCCTTGCTATGTTTTACTTACAATATAAATGCTGTTTTATTTCATTCTACTTGCACATTTTATCTAGTTGTCATAAAGAAAATCATGGTGATTAAAATCTATATATAAAACATTACTGGGCTGATGAAAATGAAGTGGAAAAGCAAGTAACGGAAACAGTAAAATTAAATACATTTATAGGGATGGCCAAACCTATAGAATTGAGATGTGAAAGCCTAAGACGCATGCCTTGGGGTTTCTTTGCTGTGAGGAGACACTAAGACCAAAGCAACTTTTATAAAGGACAACATCTGATTGAGCTGTCTTACAGTTTCAGAGGCTAGTCCATTATCATCATGGCAGGACACATGGTGGCGTGCAGGCAGACATGGTGCTGGAGAAGAGGCTGAGAGTTCTACATTTTGATCCAAAGGCAGCCAGGAGGAGGATCTCTCCCACATTGGGTGGAGCCCGAGCATAGAAGCCCGCCTACACAGTGACACACCTTCTCCAACAAGGCCACACCTCCTAATAGTGCCTCTATTATCCATGGGCCAAGCATATACAAACCACCACAGCACATAACAGCCACAGAAGAAGGAAATCACTAAAGTGTCCGCTAACCCAGCATTGTTTAAACCAGGGCGGGTCATCTGCAGGGCGGTAAGCGGAGAACTAATTGGCAAGGGCAGGCACAGTTTAACTCGGGATCTCCATAAATTACCAGGAACCCCGTTTTGTCAACACTGCTAAATATTTAGCCACATAAATTACAGCTCCGTCACCTGAGCCGGATTAAATCCAAACAGGAAAGTCCTCTCTGCTGTTATTAGAAAACTCCCAGGCCACTCTTTAGAGAGTGGAGCATTCTGTGCTCCCGGCGGCTGATTCTATTAGAACGTCCATATTGTGTTCTTCAATGTGCTCCTTGATTTTACTTTCTCGATTTTTTGAGTATATTAGTTACTGTTCTTATCAAAAGTGACACAGTATTGGAAGTTTAACTCAGTATCATGTCATCGAACACACCCAACGTGGGTTGAGTGGAGGTTGGGCTCTCCCCAATGCTGTTATTTGGGGACCCAAGTTCTTACCTCGGTGTCCTCCATGGGATATCGAGTCTGCAGTAGACTGAGTACAGAAATAACATGGAGACCTCTAGAGGAGGTTTAGGAGGAGGGACACACCCTGGTCTGGTTTTCCTGACCTCTGCCTGTACCATGTTGGCCAGAGCTGAGCTACGTGGCCCTGTCTACCCATCAGAATGTTTACTGAGCCAGGAGAAAGAGTTTGATGAGCTCTCTTGTGCATCCCCACATTACATCCCAACTCTAACTTAATATCCAGTACTTTCTTCTTCAAAATACAAACTTCTCCCATTGATTAAGAAACCAGTGTCCTGGCTGGTTATAGGTCAACTTGACCCAAGCTAAAGTCATCAGAGAGAAAGGAGCAGCAGTTGAAGAAATGCTTACATGAGATCCAGCTGTAAGACATTTTCTCAGTTAGTGATCAGTGGGAGAGGGCTTAACCCATAGTGAGTGGTTCCATCCCTGGGCTGGTAGACCTGGGTTCTATTAGAAAGCAGGCTGAGCAAGCCAGGGGGAGCAAGACAGTAAGCAGCACCCCTCCATGGACTCTGCATCAGTTCCTGCTCCCAGGTTCCTTCCCTGTTTGGTGTCCTGTCCTGACTCCTTCCATGATGAACAGTGACATGGGAGCATAAGCTGAATGCTTTCCTCCCCCGGTTGCTTTTTGGTAATGGCATTTCACTGCAGCATTGGAAACCCTAAGACAACCACTATAATCTCATCAGATGTGAAGGCCACGGCACAGTGGGATCAGAAAGTATGCACTTGTCACTTAACTTCTGATATAGCACATTTTGATGGTTTGTGAGTGGAATAACCATAACCTAAAGCACTGAAAGGAAAACTTGTTCCTGGAACTACTTAAGGGTCTGGAGTACCACCATGGGGATCTCTGAGGAGAGCTCAGCAGGGAAATGTTTTGGGCTTAAACATTTATTTTGAGGTATTATTAGTTAGGGTTTTATTGCTGTGAACAGACACCATGACCAAAGCAAGTCTTATAAATGACAACATTTAATTGGGGCTGGCTTACAGGTACAGTGGTTCAGTCCATTACCATCAAGGTAGGAACAAGGCAGCATCCAGGCAGGCATGGTGCAGGAGGAGCTGAGAGTTCTACATCTTCATCCAAAGAAAATCAGGAACAGACTGAGTATCTTCAGGCAGCTAGGAGGAAGGTCTCCAAGTCCACCCCCAGAGTGACACACTTCCTCCAACAAGGCCACACCTTCTAATAGTGCCATATCCCTGAGTCAAGCATATGCAGATCATCACATACTGTAACATAAGAAATGTATGAAAGACATGAGGACATCAAGACATGGGTTCGATGTCACGATACTTCATAAGCTAGCATGGATCCCTTGACACTGTTAACATTCATAAGCTTCATTTATTTATCTGTAAAAGGCGATGACCAAGACGTTGTGTCAGAATGGTGTCGAGAATGACAGTGTTCTTATTTCACTACAGCTGACGGCTTACAGTGTTGGTTCTACTTGTCGTCCTGGGCACAGGCACATCCTCAGTGTCAGGAAGCATCAGAATATTTTAACAAAAATGATAATTACCCTTATCCACAGAAGGATATCTAGCACCCAGATAATGTTCAGCGTTTGTAACAAGAAGTGATTTTTCCCAAGACCCACAAGAAGTCCTGAGTTTCAGAGAAGCCATCCATGAGACTGTCCAGGGACCACTCAGACTACAGGTGCCTTGTGGGATAAATGCAAATGCGGAGGGTAGGTCTTTAAGAAATTCTCTGCCAGGTTGACGTCGGCGTATCAGCTCATTAAGCAGGGCGTGGTTCACCAGGGTGTGAATGGAATGGTGAGCCCTGTATGGTGTAGGCTCCCTACTGGTCTGGAGGGCGGGAAATCCTCTCAACAGAAGGGTGAATGTGTGAGTGTGAGCGTGTGTGCGTGCATGTGTGTTCCTGCATGTGCATGCATTCAAATGTGGTCAGAAGTTGACATTGGGTCCCCTCCCCAATTGCTTTTTGCCTAACTTTTTTAGACAGTCTCAATCATGTGGAACTCACTGTATTAGCCTTGGGGGGCTAACAAGCCCCTAAAATTTTCCAGTCTCCACTCCTGTGCCACAGAGTTACAGAGGCAGACATGGGCCGCCATCTTTGTTTTTTATATGAGTAATAGAGATTCAAACTCAGGCCCTTGGCACTCATACAGCAAGCACTTACTGACTGACCACTGACCCAGCTTCTAACAGGTGAATTTTAAGTCGAGTCAGCTAAAAGCCAAGAGCCAATAAAAGGTGAGTTACAGAGAAGTCTGTGTGGGAGCGGGGGTGGAGAAGTCTAAGTATTCAAAAGCATTTCTTTGTTTCTCAGACTATTTTTCTCTTATGTTCATATTATATTATCATCAGGAACAGCTTTAAAAATTAGTTTGGCACAAGAGCTAAATCGAGAAAATAAGCTTTCTATAATTTCTTTTTGATCCCATCTTACTCAAGAAACAAGTTTTGCGATGTCTGTTTCATACACGTACAGTGTGTCATTTGACACATCTCAAAATGCGTCAGTCAGAGTAGGCCAAATCGTGCCAGTGGAGTTTGCTGGGAAGAAAGGAAACCAAAGCGTTCCTAGCGGACCAAATTCAACGCAGGAGGAAGCAAATGATGAGTCTATAAGTCCTGCTTAGCTTTGGAAAGGTGAAGGCTCAAATTACATTAATTTTTGCCTCACATTTTGCATAAAAATGTAAAATGCATAAACCATCCGTTCCGCACATTTCTGCAAACAGTGCCCTACAGTTAAACAAAACCACCCAAGCCTGAGCAGCGTTTGCATCCCAAATATATTTTTTAAAAGTCAAAGGAATTTTTTTGGGGAAATAATAGAGTATTAGGTTAAACGCCTACAGAGCGGATGCTAACTGCTTCACATCGGTGGACGCTTACAGGCTTCTTACACAGTAGTACCCACGGTAACGATCCAGTATTCGTATCACTGCTAAGGCGTGGATGCAAAACCATGCCAGAGACGTCGGCTTAAAAATGGTGGGAGAGAGCGCTCTGAAAACTGCCATTTTCCAGTGAATCTACAGCCAGACAGATCTCGGTATCGGCTAATGATGCGCAGACGGCATCGCAGGAAACAAACCTGGCAAAGTATTGGCACTGCGGCAGCCCGACTGCGCAGGTGTCAGCAGCCAACCTCGTGCTCACGCTTTAAATACGATGGCCGTGGGAAGGGAGAATTCTTTCATCTTCTCAGCCAATAAATACATCTGTGAACTATATAAAACCAGAAAGGATTACGCTGTCCGTAAGTGTGTCTGGCGTTTGGGAATTTGTGTGTAGGATTGTATTCTGAAGGCACAGCTGCAGTTACTGGAACAGGCTCTGGGTTAGTTGGCCAGGGTAAGGACTGTGTGCCAAGGTGTAAATCAACAAATCACTTCTCCTCCATTAAGATCGACGGCGGCCGAACGTTGAAATTTGTGGATCCGAAATTCCGCAGAAAGATCATTTAGAATGCCATTGTAATTTCAGAGAGCTCGTTGGAGCTTCATGTTGGTAAAGGATTTTAAAAGAATATTGTTCCATATTCTGTATAAAAAGTTGAAGTGGCTGCCCGGCTTGCCAGGATTATGGCTTTTTCCATTCTCTATGTCGACGGCTTCCCTACAGAGCGTGGGAAATATCCACGTGTACAACACTCCCATCATCAACCCAACGAAAACTGGAGAATTACCTGGTAAGCATGCTTGTCCTGTGAAATCCCTTAAACATTGCCAGAACTGATCGTCCGTGTGTGCAGACATGATTTCTTTATTTCACTCTGACCACAGAACTGTCAAAAGTTATGGCGGTAGAAGAAGCCACTTCCGTGTGTATCACCCACCCGTGTCTATGTTTATTAAAATGCAAACTTATTATGTAACAATCTAACAATAAACGATTAATGTTACAAACATAGATTTTTGTATATTTTGTTTTTCACTTCGCTTTTTTTTTTTTCCTGAGACAGGGTCTTATGTACCCTAGGCTAGCCAAGAATTCCCCATGTAGCCAAGGATGATCTTGAACTTCCCGCCTCCACCTCCCACACGCTGCAATGAAAGGCTTTGGACATCTAGTTCTGTTTATTGGGTTGAACCCAGAGCCTTGTGTGTGGTAGAGAAGCACTCTGCAGCTGAACTACCTGCGCCCCTAGAGCTTGTTTCAATTTTAAGAATTTCTTTTCATTATCCTAAAAGAACCACTGGTCTCTAACAGGCTGAAATAAACGAAAGGTGATAGATTCTTAAGACATTTTTGAAAAACGCTACTTCAGAGAGCCAGCCTGATTGATACAAAGGGTTCATGAGGCCAAAGAGACGTGCTTTCCGAGAACCCAGGCATTTCAGACTTAGGTAAACGGGAAATGTTTAATTCCCATACTCAGATGGTGAGAGAATGAAACTGACTCCCACATGCTTTCCTTTGACCTCTAACCTCTGACCTGCAAACACGCACCATTGCGTGTCCTTCTGCCCCTCCTTCTACCTCCTGCCTCCCTAGAATTTCAGACCCAAAGGCCCTGTGCCTGGTTCCCGAGTCCAAGCAAATTTCTCTCCTTGATCATATGCTGAGGGTAGATAGTGCTACTAGCATTTGAAACCCAGAGTGCAGGTCGTTTATGAGGATATCCTGAGTGTAGGCTGTATGTGCACAAAGATCCTCAGAGTTCGAATAGCCCTGGGGGCTAGGAATCAGCTCGCACCGTAGAGAATCCAGAAACTCTAAATCAGAACCAATGTCCAAACGATCTGTTTTCAAGGCAGACTGATAGGATACATGTAATTGGTCAGTCGGACTGTTTGGGACATTGGGAACAGGGACGCTCCAGCTGTTATTTTGTGCAGACCCCACGATCATGAAAGAAACACCCGCCCAGAAGTTAGTTAGCCACACGCGGAGCCAGACCGAGAAGCCCAAGAGCAAGGGATGTACGAGCTAAGGACCGGCAGGAGCACAGGAAGATGCGGAGTCCTGCGTACAAAGTTCTTGTCTGCATCCCAGGCGGCTGTCTCCGAGCACTAGACCTAGAGCCTATCTTTCCTCAGCATTCTCCTCTGTGTGCCGGAGATGTCCGTAGTGCCCACTTACTGGACCCGCTTTGAGGATGAGAAATTCATCCAGGTGACGCCCACAAGACAAACCTGGCCTACAGTGAGCGATTAACGCCAGGAGAGCCGCTAAGTTACTGGAGCACGGCACGGGCAGAGAAGATGCTCAGATGAACCTCAAGCAGGGACAGAGAGTCCTAGGCTCTCAACTAGGTGCCTGGCAGGGGAGAGTGCTTTGTGTACACGGCGGGTGGGTTTGAGACGCACCCTGAAAGAGGCACAGAAGAGCCTCTGCTCTACCCAGCGGCAGATCAGGGGGCCCCCCGTGTAAGCTTACTGGATCCAAACGCAGGAAGTTTCTTTGATGGGTATTTCAATCCACAGGAAGCTAGCCTGAGATAAGAAGAGTGGGTAGATATGACTCTCTTTTGTTTAGCTTAGTAACTTAGCAGAAACTACTCTTAATAAATAAATAAATAATTAATA
This sequence comes from Micromys minutus, assembly GCF_963924665.1. Taxonomy (NCBI): domain Eukaryota; kingdom Metazoa; phylum Chordata; class Mammalia; order Rodentia; family Muridae; genus Micromys; species Micromys minutus. The sequence goes on along the minus strand of NC_137957.1, from coordinate 16,491,474 downwards.
AATGATAAATAAATAATAAATAAATAAATAAATAATAAATAGATAATGATAGATAATAATTGATTAGTTAATTAGTTAATTAATTAATTAATGATAAAAGCTGACAGTCTGGACTGGGAGAAATAAAATAGTACCCGGAGGGTGCAAGGTGGTGGAAAGCTCTTTCATGACACAGGAAACAGGGTCAGACTTGTTGCTGAGAGAAAGAAACTCGTGGGGAGAAAGGAGTGATTAATGGGACAGGAATCTGGAAACACGGGAGGAGACCCAATCAAGAGAAAAAGATCGGGAGTCGGTAAGACCGGACCTGGGGTGGCAGGGAGGAGTCAGAGCTTTCACTGAGCACAGAGAAATGTGGAGAGGCATTAAGTCGAAGCCGTTTTTAAAGACCGTGCAGAGACGCTTGGCTCTCTAGAGCAGGTGAACAGCTAATGGGTTGGGAGCATATTTTTCTCCCCACGGTGGTAGATTCTCTAAGTTGGCTTAATCAGTCCATCTAGCATGTCGTCCCTCGGTGTGTATAGTCAGCTAGAAGCTAGGGATGGAACTTAGCCTAGTGGTCGGCTTTTTGTTTGTTTGTTCGTTTGATGTGAGTATATGTATATTCACAGGGTCTCCAGAACGCTCCTATCTGAATCAGAAACGTACTCATAAACAAGAACTCTGCATCCGACTCCTGCCCCAGGTCCCCAGAAATCGCTCTTCTGCTTGTGGCTTTGGGTTTGAGCGCTCCGGGTCCCACATGTGGGTGGAGTGGCAAAGCAGCGCCTGTGCTTCGATATCCACTTATCCTACTTCCCAGCATGCTTTCGAGGGTCATCCATGCTGTGGAATGTGCCAGAACATTGTTCCTTTTGATGACTAAATACCACACACACACACACACACACACACACACACACAAAATAATACTCATGTGTAAATGGGAAAAAAGAAACAATACTTATAATAATAATAATAATAATAATAATAATAATATATGAGTATTATTTCTTTTTAGTCCCTTTTTACCCTCAGAGGCATCAAGTACATTCACGGTGGCATGAAGCCTTCATCACCACCCATTTCCAGGATGACGTTTCTTTCTTATTCATTCATCTGCTTCGAAATATTTGGGCCATTTTCCCTTTGACTCGGCTGTGGAGAAAGCTGTTGTGAGCATTAGTCCTGGCCTTTGAGCCCCTGCTGTCAGTTGACCAGTGTGAGGTCCACATCACACACTAGTTCTCTATTTAACTTGAGAGTCGGCTGTTTTCACTGCGAACAGGCCACTTTGCTTCCTTGCAGCCACTTGTGAAGCCCATTTCTTGGTATCCACACAAACACCTGTTTTCTGATTTCATTTTGGTTCTGGTAACAGCCACCCCAATAGATGGGAAGCGGTAAACTGTTGTTAATTGTAGCAAAATACGTCTAACATAACACTTGCCATCTGTAAAGTTTGAAGATGTGCAGTTGGGCAGCCGTGGCTCATTCGGAGATGTACGAAAGGAACATCACATAGCACAAGGGATGCACACAAGTCCGCGTGAATTTACCACGCCACTGGTCGCAGATACTCTAACCTGGCTGGCACACCGCAGCCCTTGTCTGGGTTGCCTCCCAGCTGGTCTTGTACATGCTGGAGACCAAGTTCGACTTAGTGGTCTGTGTACAAACCTCTCACGGACTCTCCCATCATCTCCTCCATTAAACATTGCTCTCTGTACCCGCCTCCTCTCAACTCCTGGCTATGCCTATTCTTTTTTGTTTATCTGAATTTGACTTAGAATCCTGGGATCCTATGTAGTATGTGATTTATGACTGGACTATGTTCACTTCAGGTTGTTCTTAGACTTTGTCTTCATCATAGCATGTGAACTAACTTCCTTTTCAGGGGTAGGTAATACTCCATTACATGCACTCACTACATTCTGCTTGTCTGTGGATGGGTATTGCACTGTTGCCGCCTTTGGCTACTAGGACTGTACTGCAATGAAAATGGTCTCGTGTTTACCAGTCATTTGCAAATTTGTGACATCTTCTTAAGTCCTTGGCTCAACTTTAATCCAGTTGTTTTACGGTTGTTAATGTATTTTAAGCATTCTTTATATTCTGGGTGTTCATCTCTTATCAGTGATGTAATCTGCAATTTTCTCCCCTCCCGTCAGTTGCCATTTAACCCTGTTGGCTGTGCACATGAGAATCTATGAGCTTGTATGTATTAGAAGTGAGTTGTCTGACATCCTTTTTTATCATCTCTAGCTAGAGAGAGCCTCTGTCACCTGCAACCAAAAAACTGACTTCTCCATGCAGCTCAGACAGTCACATTGATCATTCATATGTCCCCAGAAGTCAGAGATGGAGGGACACTCTCAATATTGTGGGGTTTTTTCCTCCCAACTGCATTTTGTATTTACTGACCATAGACTTCTAGTGTCTGTAAAACTGGATTAATGGAATGTGTGTGTGTGTGTGTGTGTGTGTGCATGAAGACAATGAAGATTATCCAAAGAGTGGACACAGATTATTAACACACAAAGGAGGTCCATAGAGAGAAATGGCCACTGGAAGAACACAGTTCACTGTGGGGATATACCCCCCATGCCAACCCCCCCCCCCAGGGTTACATTGCTATAACCTGATCACACATGGCTGAGAAAGAGATAGTGTAAAGCCCCAGGGATTTTTCTTTGTGGTGCAGAAATCCTAGGTGCACCTTAACCGAAGGCTCCTGTCACAGAAGCAGCGGTTGATCACTGAGCTACCAAATCTGGGAGGGAACGGTGGGAGGACAGGGTGCTGTGGGCTGGAAAGAATTCAGCGTTCTTAGCGACTCCACTCTATACTGCGTGTGTAACTCCACCCAGAGCTGCTCCTGCTTCTCCCTGCCCACGATGAAACTCTTTAAAAAATAATAAAGTTATTTGATGAGAATACTTGCTTTATTGTTATGTATACTCAGAAACTTACCCACACAGCCATGAGTAACCATGACCTCATCCCAAAAACAAAACTCTGGACATGACCTCTGTTGCAGGAACACAGGTGACTTCCTGACCCTTCCTTTCCCTCCACTGTTTGTTTCTGTTTCTAAGGATCTCGCTCTTCGTCCTTCAAGGGAGTATACTGATCCCACTAAGAAAGAAACTATTCTATCTCGTGTTCCCCACTCCTGTGAACAAACCCATGTTTTCCATCTTCCTCCATGTAAGGGAAGTTGGGAGAGGAACCTGAAGAAAGTAATTTAAAATGGCCAAACATTAACATTCACCTCCAAAGCTCACAAAACTATTCCAGTTTTTTTTTAATTGGATGTTTTATTTATTTACATTTCAAATGTTATTCCCTTTCCCAGTTTCCCCTCTGGAAACTCCCTATCCCATCCTCCCTCCCCCCGCTTCTATGAGAGGCTCTGCCAGACTCTGACAAGTAGAGACGGATGCTCGCAGCCAACCATTGGACTGAGCACAGGGTCCCCGATGGAGGATTTAGAGAAAGGACGGAAGGAGCTGAAGGGGTTTGCAACCCATAGGAAGAGCAAGACGATTTCTAAAGAGCACAGAAAGAACCTTCCATCTCCAGAGATAGGAACATGATATGTGCTCACTTTACAGAGGAGAGACTCTGGCAGAGGTGAGAAAGGGTTCACCCTGGATGTCCACACCCACTGGGCCATGTCACCTGGGCCACCGCCCTCTGTAGGCGCAGCACAGCTGGTATAATCATCTGTGCCAAACCAACTAGGGACAAGTAGCACCAGACATCTGAGAAATAATTAACTGCTCACTCTTCTTTTTTTTTTTCAGCCTGCAATTAAACAAGCGCAGATGTAATTATTCTCGAATGTAATTTTTTTCAGCAACAAATAATTGTGGCTCAAGAACTAGCTGCAGTGTGAAAGGGAGGTGTAATTGGACCCCCTTTAATAAGTCAGCGCTTAAGATAGAAGTCGCCATATAATTTGGTTAGTGGAAAAACACCCATGACTTCTTTATTGCATTTTTATATTTTAACGACTGCTTTCCCTAGCCCATTTGTGGTCCTTACCGTAGCATTGTCAGCATAGTAAATAAGCCCTAAGCAATGCCAAATCACAGAGGAGACAGGAGCCCTACCCAGGCCTCGTGAGCTCCTTACAGACAGCACAGAAGAGTCACAGATAAAAGGCCCAAACTTGGAAGGATGCAAATTACTGGGTTCTGTTTGAAATATCAAGAGATAGCCCAAAGAAGAAGGAAGCCCAGCACCTGGCTCAGAAGCCACAGCTGGTATCCCCTGGTTGATACTGTTGCATCTTCTTCTGCATTCTGTCATCCTTTAAATGTGCCTTCATTTTAACCCCCCAGTGCTTTTGTCTTTCTGTTTACCTATCTGTCTCGTCCCTGTCTTGTGGGCTGCCAGGGAAAAAACACTTAAGATTTTTTTTTTTTTTTTTTTTTTTTGGGTCATTTCTTTTCCTTGGCAAATTTGAATCTCTGCTGATAGAAAAAAAATCACTAAAATTAGTTCCAGTGAAAACTTTTTTGACTTTTCAACAAAAAACAAACAGTAACTAGCCAACAGAAGGACCTCTGAAAGGGTTTGGTTTCTGTCTTGTGTGTCAGGGTCTCTTCCTTCGGTGAGCTGGCCTCATCTCCTCTGCAGAGGAAATGTTCTCCAGGTGAAAGACTGTATATTGATAGCCCTTTCATTGGACTGCCTAGGCTTGAATCTAGCTCTACTGCTTATGTAGAATAAATGTGTGTGTGTGTGTGTGTGTGTGTGTGTGTGTGTGTGTGTGTGTACTGGTGTGCTTATTTGAGCATGCATTTATTTAGATCCCAGAGACAACATTTTTGAGTGTTTTCCTCAGGACCTGTCTAATTTCATCCCTCACTGGCCTAGTTTACCAAGTGAGCCTCAGAGATCCACATGTCCCTGTCTCTCCAGCACCAGGACTGCAAGCATCAGTCACCATGCCTGGCTTTTTCATCCGGGCATTGAACTCAGATTCGCAGACTTGCAACACAAGCATGTTATTGACTGTGCTGTCTCCACAGCCCTACTCTTTGGGGCTTTGTTTTCTAACCTGTAAAGCAGAGACAGTAGCAATAACTACCCATTTTATAAGACTGTCATAAATAATAATCAATGTAACATATGTAAGGAATTCACAGCATGCCCAGCGCATAAAATGAGCTCAATAAAGGTAAGTTTTATTAATGCTGAAGGACAGGAGTGGTGCAGGCAACTGTAGGCATCTATTAGCCTGGCTCAGTGGCCCCGAGTTGCTTGGTTTTAAATGTCAACATGCCACGAGCTAGAATCAGCTGTGAAACATGCTATGCACTCACTGATAAGTGGATACTAGCTCCAGAAAGCTCTGAATACCCAATACCCAAGAAACAATTCTCAGACATCAGGAAGCTCAAAAAGAAGGAAGGCCAAAATGGGGAGGCTTCAGTCCTTCTTAGAAAAGAGAACAAAACTCTCATGGGAGGAAATGCAAGGTCAAATAGAGGAGCAGGGATTGAAGAAAAGATCACTCAGAAGCCGCCTCACCTGGGGATCCACCACATATGCAGCCACCAAATCCAAGCACTATAGTTGATCCCAAAAAGTACTTACTGGCAGGAACCAGATAAAGATTGCTTCCTCAGGGACTATGCTAGAGTCATATAGATACAGCTGAGTATGCTTGCAGCTAACCATTGGTCTAAACTCAGGGATCCAAATGAGGTTGCTGAAGAAAGGACCTAAGGAGCTTAAAGGGTCTGCAACCTCATGGGAAGATAACAACATTATCAACCATTCAAACCCTCCAAAACTCCCATGAAGTAAAACACCAACCTCTGTGCACACATTGAGAGACATATTGATCCAGTTGTGTATGTAGCTGAAGACAGCAGTGTCTGGCATCAATGTGAGAAGAGACTTTTGTTCCAGAGAGGGCACGTTTTCCCAATGTAGGGGAATGGCAAGGCAATGGAGTGGAGAGGGGGATCAGAAGGAAGTGTACCTTTGTGAAGGCAAATGAAGGGGGAGAGGGGGTGGGAATGGGGTGGGGTGAAGGGATAACATCTTAAATGGAAATACAGAGTATCTGATGATAAGAAGAAGAGGAAGAAGAAGAAGAAGAAGAAGAAGAAGAAGAAGAAGAAGAAGAAGAAGAAGAAGAAGAAGAAGAAGAAGAAGAAGAAGAAGAAGAAGAAGAATCAGCTGTGAAGACAGCCTAAGTGAGGGATTTCTTACCTTGGTTGGGTTTGGCTTGTAGCAGTTTTCTGTGGTGACTGTCTGGGTGGCCTTAAAAGACTGAGGTGGGACTTTTCTCAGGTCTGGTGTTGTGACGAAGATGAAGATGCAGAGGACCATTGCCATCCACCAGGACTATCTCCATTCCATCCAGAAATACAACCGCTTTGAGAAGCGTCACAAGAACACGTCTGTGCACCTGTCCCCCTGTTTCAGGGATGTCCAGATCCGAGCATTGTCACTGTTGGAGAGTGCAGGCCCCTGAGCAAGACTGTTCCATTCAATGTGCTCAATCTTCTCAAGGTCACCAAGGCTGTGGGCACCAAGAAGCAGTTTTAGAAGTTCTAAGGGGACTCGGACCAATGCCTTAGACCAAATAAAGTTATTTTCCAACTTAAAAAAAATAGAATGAGGGGGGATGGAAGACCCACCTCAAATGTGGGTAGCAACCTTTCAGGAGCTGGGCAGTGACCTGTGTAAGAACAAAGAAAGCTATCAAAGAGCAAGCAAGCCGGCAGCACAAATACACTCGCTTCTCCTTGCTCTTGACTGTGAGTGTCCTTTGACCCGGTGCTGGAGTTCTCACTCTGATCCCCTCCCCTCAGTAATTGGGCTCTGACCTGTTGGGAACAAGCAAAAGAAACTTATTCTAATTGCTACCATTTTGTTTTTAGACTCCATTTAGTTATAAGGAGAAATTAAATTCCAGGTCCCAGCCACTAGGGCCACTGGGATCTTCTCTCTACCTAAATAGCTTCTGTTGTAAACCGTTGTCTGAGTCCAGACATCTCAGGGACAACTTCTCCATCTTGCTGGCAGGGTCAAACAAGTTCATGTCCCAGGAGGCCAGGAATAAACTCCTAACCCACTTCTCCAAGTGTTTCCTTAGGTGTCTGTTAGTGACTAACAAACTTAAGAAATTGCTGTTATCTAAACCAAGGTACCTAAGTTGTAAAAATATATAACCAATCGCCTGTTATGCCCTAATTAACTACATGCAGTTGATCTGCTCCTTTGTCCCCTAATATCTAGGAGAATTAAGGACCTGAAGCCAGGTGCCATGGGTACCACCCAGTCTCCAACGGGTGCTCCCTTGTTTAAATAATTAAATATTATTTGTTTAAATATTAAAAAATAATAATTGATTTATCTCTTTACCAGCTCTGAGGTCTCACTCCTCAGGCACAGCCCTGATACAGAGCGCCTCTGGCGCCCAGTCTGAGCCCCCACGGCCCAAATTGTCCATGCAACTCCCTTCCCTTGGAAGTTTACTACCGCCTGTCCCAGGGTGTTTTTGTACCTCAAAATCCCACAAACACAACTCTACAGCCCGATAGCTTATCATAAAGGTTTATATATTCAGTTCTCAATCCACAAACCCTCTATACAACAAGATTACATCAAATAGACAAAGATACAAACTGCCCTTCTATATGAGATATTAGACCTGTAAAATCCTTAATGTTCATAGCTTTTTAACACCAATCAATATCACCTGGGTCTAGCTGGTCCTTGGGAAGCTCCATGCTGCCACGACCTTCCCCCTCTGTCCTCTGACCTCCTCAGACCTCTCAACCCTCTCTACTTCCCTCGCCCCGCCCAGTCACAGGATTTCCTTTATTTTACTAATTAAAATGGGAAGGTTCAGTTGGAGTCACGTCACTAGGCAGCCCTTCTTGGGGAAGTGGAATTAATATTGAACTACAAACAGCTTCAGGACCATCTACATTCCTTCATGAGTTTGCCTGTGTCCACTTGAGCTACATACTCCTTCACGTGTTTGCCCTGGGAAAACACCATCTAACTTTCCAAAAAAACCCTCAAGTGTCCACTTCTCCTGTCTTTTCTCAGTTAGGTTTCACTGCTGGTCTGGGAGGCAAAGACCAGTCTTAGCTCCCTTACCAAGTGAGCAAACTCAGGCTTATCAAACCTGAACAGAGAAAAGGATTGGCAAGCCTCTTCTGTAAAGATGCAGACAAGAAACCATCAGTCACTGTGAGTCAAATGGTGCCTGTCACAGCTTTTCAACACCAGCACTCTGGAGAGAAAGGAGCCACAGACAACATATAAACAAATACACCAGCTTTAAGCACAGAGGTCTGACTTCTGTAATCTTCATCATGTGTCAAAGTACACTGTTCTTTTGTTTTGGTTTTCCCAACCACTTGAAATATGTATTTATGTGTATATCTGTGTATATGTATGTATGTGTATATGAATGTATATATGTATATGTGTATGTATATGTGTAAATGTATGTATATGTATGTTTATGTGTATATGTATATACATACACACACACACACACACACACATATATATATATATATATATATATGAAGAACTTTTGTTTTTGTTTGTTTGAGACACTGTCTCACTATGTAGCTCTGTCTGTCCTGGAACTCACTCTATATAGCAGGCTGGCCTCGAACTCAGAGACGCGCTTGGCTCCGCCTTCTGAGTGCTGCTGGGCTTAAAGATGTGTGCCTCCACGTCCAACCTAGCACTCACCTGTATTTTTGTTTGGGATATTTTTGTCTGCTCTCTTTCTGTGCGGAGTATTGAACTCTGTGGGTTGTGCCCATGTTAGCCAAGAGCTTACCACTGACTGAGCTAAAACCCCTGAAGAACTTCTCAAAAACAGGCAATGCAGAGGGCTGGGTGCAGTTCTTGGGCTGCTGGCTGCTCATACCAGATTGAGCCACTTTCTCAAAGCTGTCTGACTAGAAGAGTTGCTGCTGCAGGCCTAGGGACCAAGACTCTGGGGTACGTACCCTTAACCTCTGCCTGAGCCTCTCATTGAGAAAAAAATGCATCATTGTTGATTTGAGTCAGGACTATAAAAAAGTCTTTGAAGTCAGCAGGAAAGTGCTAACCACCCTTTCTCTGGGATGCTGGCCTCCCACAGTGATCTGCCCTGGCTATTCTGATGTCCCAGAGAAACAATCCTCCATTGCTGACACACAAATAGGAGGGAAGGCTTCCCTTGTGTATGGAAAGGCCATTTTGTATCCATTTGCAAATTCCTTTTAATATTCTTGACCGTACCCACTCACTCTTGACCAGTTATAGGATGGTTCCCCTGGGGAACATCTTCATACCTGCTCAGTTTTGACTGTGAAGGAATCTGGAGGTTTTCTTTTTTTTGGAAGAGTATCCTCCGGCAGTCTAGGGGGTCTTTCAGCTCTTCAGTGGATTCAGCTGAGGGAGCCCAGCAGCATCCAACAGCGGATGCCATACAGCCCACAGTCTGAGTGACCCAGCATCTGCTCCTCAGCCTTGCTCTCTAGCTCTGCTCTGTAGCTCTGTAGGGGAAGGGGAGGGGGCCTCCCTCCTGTGCTTCTAACTTGAATGTTCTTCTTGCTGTTTGGGTTTTATTTTTATTTGTTGATGACATAGTTTTGCCTGTCTGAGCAGCTGTGGTTGAAAATTTGATTGACATTCTGATTTCTGTAAATGAGTATTTGGATTAAAGACATCTGTTTTTGAAAAAAAAAATTTTAAGATCAATTTATTTTATTTATATGGGTACACTGTTGCTGTATTCAGACACACCAGAAGAGGGCATCAGAGCCCATTACAGATGGTTGTGAGCCACCATGTGATTGCTGGGAATTAAACTCAGGACCTCTGGAAGAGCAGTCAGTGCTCTTAACCACTGAGACATCTCTGCAGCCCATGGGATTTCTCAGTCTTTTAAAGGCTTGTTTGTATGTCTGCTTGACTATTTTCAGTTATATCATGGAGGGGAAGGAAGGGTGGAGAGGAAGAAAGAAAAAGGGGGGAGAGAAAAAAAGAGTGACATAGAGGGAGAAGGAAAGGAGGGAGAGAGAGAGGAGGGGAAGGAGGGGGAGAGAGTGTGTGCTATACTGCTGGTTTTGAAGGGGAAAGGTTCACAAGCCAAGGAATATTAGCAGCATCCAGAAATTGGTGAGGAGGGGTATATGCTCTAAAACCCCTGGAGTATGAACCCCCCCCCCCCAATTTGGCTCTTACGTTCTATGTCAAACTCCTCAACTCTAGAACTAAGTGGTAAATGTATACTACTGTCACCAGTCTGTGGCGCTTTGTCACAGTGGCAACAAGGAGACAAAAGCCAATTCTCAACAGTCAATAAGCCCTTCTTCTGGCTAGCACTGGAATGGTCGTTCCACAGCTAATGTCTGGAAGGTCAGCACTGAGAAGGATGCTTATTCAACTGGGTCTGGCAAGCACTTTGGAAAAGCTAATAATCACAACCAAGAAAAGGTGTCCAAGGATCTGGGCTAAAGGGACCCAGCCTCCGAGGGCAGAGGCAGTATCTGCATCTGTAGGCGCTGCAGGGAAACCTGGTGGTGATTCTCCGGCTTAGCTCCCCAGCTCTGGATAGTAAGAGCCCAACTGGACGACACCCAGTTCCTCTTTCCGGTCTAGGAGGGATCTCAGAATGGACAGATGTTGTCAGAGTGAAGGATAGGTCTAATAGGTCTTCAGGTCTACAAAGACACTGTCCCTGGCTACATACTTTCCTCCCTGAATCCCGTGAAACAAGGTTTTAAAAAGGACAACCCCTGCCCCTCCAAAGGCCGGGTGCACACTACAATTCCTGAGCTCGGGAGGTGGAGGCAGGGCCACCAGAAGTTCAAGGCCACATAGCAAAGGCCGGTATGGCCTACATGAGACCTCTGTCTTCAAAGAGTTGAGTTTTTCTTTAAAGACTTAGCAGCATCAATACCAACACCAATAGGGATGTGTTCTTTAACCATTTCTGGATTTCTCACAGGGTAAAGGTTGTTCTGAATTGAGGGGATCCACTGATTCTTTGGGGGAGCTTTCTTTAACCCACATCATGGAGCAAGAGCCTTTCTGTAACGTGGGACCTACATTCAGGCCAAGTCGGCCGAAGAATTTATGACCAACACTTCCGGAAAAGCAGGGAACTTAGCACAATGGGTAAATTTTAGCCCTTGGCGTTAGGAATGGAGGTTCTCGTTCCTGTGGCTCACTATAGGAGAAGAAATTCTGGTCCTTTTTGGCTTGTCTCAGACACGAATGAGGGTGAAAACGAGGGGTTCTTTCTCTGAGATATCCGTTTCTGAGGTCGAGCAGACGCCTTCTTGTAGAAAAAGAAGCCTTGCAGAACAGAGCAGCCGCTCTTCCACAGTTCCGAGAGATCTGTAGAGCGTCTCTTCACAGCCCTCAAGAGCCCAGTGAGCAGCACAGCCTCTGCACTGTCTGGTGCGATGCTGGCCCTCCCAGCCATCCTGCCCTGGACTCCCCCAGAGGTCTCCTCGGCGCTCCGTATCCACCCTCTTCTGGAGGGATGAACTTCCAGGTATGCCAAGCTGCCTGTGGCTTCCAGTCATGTGACCAGGCTTGAGCTACAAACCTATCAGTGGGTCGTAATCCACGTCATCTGTATTCCAATCCCCGATGGCACCAACTTTACTGAGTGAGGGCTTTATGGGTCTCCCCCATTTCCTGTTTCTAGCTTACTTAGAAAAGAACCAAACAGCCCAAGAGAAACAGACATTAAACTGGAGTGTTTGGATGCATATTGTTGTGGAATTAGAGATTTCAGTATCTACCCCTAAAAGCAGCACTCACTGAATCACATTGGGGCAATATTTGAATTATCAATCCTACTCTCCAAGACCAGTTTAAAGATCAAAAAGCCCCAAGTCTTTTAAATACTCCAAGGACCGTGTGCCTTCTGAAACCCTGCACCGCCTGGCTACCCTCTCAGGTAGTTATGGGTGCCTGTTAAAGGAAACAGGCTATTTTTTCCCTCAATCATCAGAGGGCCCAGGCCACCATCTTTATAAAGGAAGCCAGATCAACGAGAAGAAAAACAAAGCAAGTCTATTTATGCGAAATATTACATGTTATGCCACTAGTGTCTTGAGCTACCAGTTTGTGTGATCTCACAGAAGTCAGAGAGCAACGTGTTTGATTTAAGATTCCCTGTGGTATCTTAGGCGGTGACACCCTACAGGACCTTGTGAGATGTCTGGGAACCCCTGACTTGGGGAACATTGTTGCTTTTATACAGTTTTCTTTAACGAGTTTTTATTTGAATATTTATTTGTTGGCCAGAATGGCTTTACATTCTGTGGATAACAGGGAGTGATAAAACCTCCAAAAGAAAGTGGAAATTATGAAGACAAAACAAATGCCCCTGAAAGATGAGAGAAAGACAGATGAACCGGCTTCCTTCCTGGATTATTGCCTGCCACCTGAAAGTTTGTCAGAAAAGGCATTTTTCTTTTTGAGTTATGGTCACTTAATATTGTTTTGCTTTGAGTGACAGCGTTTGGATCTAGTGGCACAGCAAGGAGTTGATGAAACTCACTCCCAGGGCAAAAGACATAGATGTTTGTCCTCCCCCTTCCTCCTTTTCCTCCTCCTCTTCCTCCTCTCCCGCCTTCCCCCTTCCGCCCCCTCCCCCTTCTTTTTAAACACAGGAGAGTGAGGACAGAGAAAAATGGGCAGAGATCATCCTACCGTCACAAAACACAGCTATTTTTAAATATAATTACACATTTGGTAGATGTCTCTATTCTATTGCCTGAAGGCAGTCGCGTTTACTTCAAACACTTCAACACCGGCTGTTAAAGAAGCACCAGGCTGGTCAGAGCATGGGCTAGAAAGGACCAAAGTGTCTTTGGGCTTGCACTCCACGCCTTCCTTCCACCTCGCTCTGCACCAGCTTTTTTGGCGATGTTCTGGGTCTCTACACCTCTCCTTTCTACATTAACCTCTATTTTTTTCTTCTGTCTCTGGGTCCCAGGGTAAAGCCAGCCTCCTACCAGGTTTGCTCTGAGCCTAGAGACTACTAAATGTCCAGTCATTCATGACGGAGGGGCGGGGAGTGGAGGCGATTGTTCCTCTAGCAGGAACCTGGACACATAGGGCTCTCCTGGGGGTTCCCTAAAGTTCTGTGAGTCACAACCAAAGGCGAAGCGGGTTATGAAATCTGCGGCGAAGCGGTCGCAGACCCAAGAGGTGGACTTTCACATTTGCTTCCAGATTCCTGAACTCAAGTTTCCCATCTACTGAAATCCAAGCAGGTGGTAAAAGGCATAAAAGTGGCCGCATTAGGAACTGGCTCACAGCCAGCTCCTTCTCTTAGAACAGCAGGAAGGGTTTGCACTCACCAAGCAGCTGTGCGAACATTTCAGCCTCTGGGTTTGGTGGCTGCAGCAGAGGGTTAGCGCTCAGCGCGCCCATCCGTTTCTGGAGCTCAGTTAAGCACTCCAAGGCTTGCTCTTAAGCAGTCTTGACTAGGGAAGCAGGCTCCAAGACAACCAGTTAGTGAAAAGAACCAGACTCCTCACCTACCGAGGTGAAAGTCTTTAACGAACTACTTAAAGAAGGGGTGGAGGTGGAGCCATTGCTTTTAAGTTAGGAATTAGTTCTTTAATGCTGTAGGCAAAGCACTTGCCTGAAAGAGCTTATCTGTTGGCTGGAATTCATCATGGTAATGGTTTTGTTTAATGGTGTTTGCAAAGTTCAAGTCTGCAGTGGCAAAGATTGCACCATCATTAAGAAATGAATGAGAGTCTTGGCATTTAGGGCTGAATGCTAAACCAGGAAGGAGCATCCTTTGAGCTTTTCCCTGAGGCCCCCAGGAAGAGCTCCAGCCTTCAGGAACCAGGAAAGTCTAATTCAGTGCAATCGCCGAAGGCGTGGAAATAAAACGCCCAGTGCAAAGCTCTCCCTTTCGTTTAGAAGCTGATGATTCGACAGTAAAACCGGGGTATGAACCTTTTCCAAAAGGAGAGGAAGAAATCTCATTCGCCTTTAACTGTTAAACGAGTCCGGCAACAAGCTAGCAGGAGAGTTCATAAATAACAATGGGATGAGAAAGGATGCGGGATGAGAAAGGATGCGGAGGCAGACACACAGCAGTCACCAGATGGAGTCTAGTTCAGACTCGTGCAAGAAGGCTGTGTTAGGAATGGCAGAAACAGAAAAAAAAATACAGGTTCCGTGACTTCAGACTCTACCAGAGGGAAAAGATGAGAAAGAGCACACAGAACACTTCTTACTCATACTGCACAGTAACCCAGGCACAGTAGGAAGGTCCGGTGGTAGAATCCTCAGATAAGGGACCTCAAGTGCAGATATTATTACAGTAGCACACACACACATTCTTTCTGCCTTCGGGCCTCGAACCTCTGCTGATCCTCACAGGGCTAGCTACTTTGTTCATGTATAACCAAAACCCCGTGGATTTATTCCAGCCAGAGGTCTGCTGATGCCGGATTACTCTGCTCAAATGCCTTGGTAACGCTTGCTACTTTACAAGACGGAAATCGGGGTTCTTGAAGTACATCAGATGCTTTTCCATGTAAAATGATCATGACCTGGGGGTCTGGAATCCCAGAAAGCCAGCAGCCACTGAAGCAACTCCAGGCTGGTGCCTTCTGAGTCCTTTGTCTCTTGAGTTTGAAGAACAGATTTCATGGTTAATGTGAAGACGGGTTTTTTAGAGAAGGGTATGTTGTGGGTGTGTGCAGGCAACCTAAGATGCAGGGAGAGAGCAGAGTTCCTGTATAGCAAGAGCTGGTGCAGAGAAAAGGGTCTGGGTTGAAGCATGGGGAATGAGTTGGCAGTTGGGTTGCCCACCCACAGGGTATCCATGTGCCTCTTGTATTAGGTGTCTGGACTGGAGCTTTGGTTACTGCCTCACATACAGCTTCCAGGCAGCTGTGTAGAAGAAAAAGAGCAAGAAACAACATTGGGAACCAGAGCCCTTAAACACTTCTGACATTTCCAGACTCTGACCAAGACAGAGCCAAAGACACTGCTGGCTTGACCAAAGATCAGGAATTGAGGGTTCTGACCATTACTAGTTTCTGTCTCCTGTTCTCATCAGTACAGCCTGGGTTTGTCTTGGTTCTTGTGATCTCTGATCTGTCTGTTAATGCTGTGCCTCCCTAGTGCTGACATGTGTCTTTTCCTTTCTCTTCTTTTTTATTACCACACACACAAGGTTTGAGTGTGTATGGCATGCATATGTGTACGTATTCATGGGTATACATAGGTGTGCACATCTGTACACACATGGAAGCCAGAGATCAATGCTGAGATTCTTCTTCTAGCTCTGTCTGCCTTAGGTTTTGTAGAAGGATCTCTCCCTGAGCCTAGAACTAGAAAGATGGCTCCATGGTTACGAACACAGGCTGCTCTTCCAGAGGACCTGAGTTCGATTCCCTGCACCTACGTTGGGACTCACCATAACCTGTAACTCCAGCTCTAGGAGATCCAACACCTTCTTCTGGCCACCACAGACATCCGGTCCATCCACCAATGGTGTACAGACAGACAGACATAGGCAGGCAAAATACCAGTGTACGTGAAATAAAGTAAGCCTTTTGAAAGCCTTAAGTCCTTTTCTGAAGAATTCAGTATAGTAAATAACAAGTAGTTATGTGCCATATACATTGTCATTATGTGTCCCAAATAATCTAGAGGCAATTTAAAGCACGTGGGTGAAGCCAAGCATGAGGCTGCTGAAGGCTACAATGATCACACTTAGGAGATGAAGAGGAGCCAGGAGGACACGAGGCCAAGACTATCTTTACCTTCCTGGTAAGTATGTGGCCAACAAGGCTACATAGACACTGTGAAATTATTATTATTATTATACTATATACATTGTAATATATTATTATATCAATAGTATTAATCAATAATCACTCAATAATATATTGTGATGCTATTGATATTATATCAATGTAATATTAATATGTTATAGATAATATATAATGGCAATAAAGTATATGGGACATTATATATATTATAATAAAGTACATGGGAAGATTTGTAGTCTGAAAGCGATCATGTGATATGCAAATACAAACATCTGCAGAAAGGATTTTAGGCATCTGAGATGCTGGTCTCTCCCCCTGAGGACCCCAAGGAAAGACACTTCATTGGCCGGTGCTGAATTAATAAGGCGGAAGCCTGTAGATGGAAGTGAGAGAGCTGCACAGGGAGGGGAAGGAAAACAGAAGGACCAGACCTGGTTTATCTCTCATGTGCCCATGCACCTCCTCCAGCTCTGAAAACAGCTCAGTCAACACAGCATATGCCCCCCTGCAGGGCTCCACAAAGCCCCAGGGAACAATGTCAATCTTGGGAGAGAGTCAGTAGAAGGCAAAGAGAAGGTTTAGCCTACATCTTAAGCAGCAAACACCCTAAAAGTCTCCATCAGAACTTTGCTATTCACTGGCTCTGGGCCACCATAGATGGTCATTTCCACGCTTTCTCCACACCCCCATCCCTCACCAATGTCCTCTCCCTCGAGAGCAAACCAGCTCTGTCCTAACTCCTCCCACTCCCTGTAACTGCCTGTTATTTCCACTGTTGTCAAAAAGGACCAATTTCCCATACAGACGTGCAGGAAAAGTGCATACACACACACTCACACACACACACACACTCACACTCACACACACTCACACACACTCACACACACACACTCTCTCTCTCTCACACACACACACACACTCACACACACTCACTCACACACACACACACTCACACACACACACACACTCACACACAAATAAATCGGAACAAATTTCAGTCACTTCAGGAAACAAATGATCGATGGTTGCTTATGGGCTGCAGTCAATGTACCAACCAGACCGAGCAGTTTGCTTCTGGTGCCAGGATTCTACTGTGTGACCTCATGTAAATCCCTCAACTCTTCAAGCCTCGTCTCTTTTGTCTATACAATGAAGCACAGCTCCTGTGTAATAAAGACTGTATCTTGGATAATAAAAATAGTGTTCATCTTATGTACCCAGGGAGGTCTTCCTTGATCCTAGGCCCCGGCACTAAAGGGTTATGCTAATCATCACTAAGCCCTTCCCAATCTCAAACGCGACCTGTATGTGAAGGTCCCCTGAACTGAATTCCAAACACCCACATGACAGCAGCTTTTTAATGGCTACTATGTTCTTGCTGCTTTAAAAGTGAGGGAAGAGGAAATACTGCCTTCTAAACATGCACAGCGAACATCCTGTGGGCCAGGTCCTTGAGTGTTGTATTTATTCTGCCAAATAACTTACAAATGTCCCTGCTTCTGCAGATGAAAATTTACATAGCTCACCGAAAAGGAACAAATTGAGTTTACACCCAGATCCATGCTACCTGGGAGCCCTTTCTCCCAGGACCCCAAAAGTACAATATATGTCTTCAACTGACCAAGTCTTAAATTCTAAAGAAAAAACAAGGATAAAAAGGTGTCTTAGTTAGGGTTTTCATTGCTATAAAGAGACACCATGACCAAGGCAACTCATTTTATTTATTTATGTATATGAGCACATTGTCTCTGCCTTCAGACTTACCAGAAGAGGACATCGAATCCCATTATAGATGATTCTGAGCCACCATGTAGTTGCTGGGAATTGAATTCAGTACCTCTAGAAGAGCAGCCAGTGCTCTTAACTGCGGAACCATCTCTCCAGCCCATAGGCAACTCTGATAAAGGGAAACATTTCATTGGGGCTGGCTTACAGTTTCAGAGGTACAGTTCATTATCATCGTGAGAAGCATGGCAGTGTGCAGGCAGACATGGTGCTGGAGAAGGAGCTGAGAATTCTACATCTTGATCTGAAGGCAGCTGAAGACTCTCTTCTGTAGGTAGTCAGGAGGAGACTCTTCTGCACTGGGTGGAGTTTGAACATAGGGCCTCAAAGCCCACCCTCACAGTGATGCACTTCCTCCAACAAGACCCCACCTACTCCAACAAGGCCACACCCACTCCAACAAGACCACACCTCCTAATCATTCCACTCCCTGTGGGTCAAATATATTTAAACCACCACAAAAGGTTAGATGAATAGGAAGTGAAGGGGAGAGAACAGGGCAGGGGTGGAGGACAGTGTTTTGCTCACTTTTTTCATTTGCTGTGACAGACTACCCGACAGAAAGGACTTAAATGGCAAACAATGTATCTGGTTCCCAGTTTCAGAGAACACTGTCCTTTGTGGTGAGGATGTTTCGGTGGCTGAAGAACTTGATCTGCATTGGAAGGTAACCACTGCTCGTTTACTTTGTGACCCACCAGGAATCAGAATTATAGCAGCAAGTCATAAGCCTCCAGGCCTGCCCCTAGCCCTGGTCACCTACATCAGCACCTATTTCCCAAAGGTTCTGTCACCTCCTCAATGACCAGCTGGAGACCAAAGGTTCAAACAAATGAGCCTATGAGAGATATTTCTACATTCAAATCATAATGGAAGAAGTGAGAGATATTTTACATTTAAATCATAATGGAAAAGCTAAGCAAGAGTCCGGAATAAACTGGGAGAGTCTGCCTCTTCATGCCTGGGGCTGGTGGAGGGTCAGCACACTGGGCTTCTTCTTGCCTGCACACCAAGAAGAAATGTACCGTTCCTGTGGCTTCCTGACAACTCCATCCAACAATATCTGAGGTCTTCCTCTTCTTGGAAAAGTTTAAACCTGAGCGCCAGACCCTTCTATGTTAATCTAACTCCTAGTCTGGTGATAAGCGCAATCAGTAAAGTGCCCACTAGACAAACACAAGGATCTGAGTTCAGATTTCTAGCACACATGTCAAAGCCACACACAGCAGCATGCCTCTGTAGGCCATTGCTAGTGAGCAGAGACAGGAGGAACACTGGAGCTCACTGGCCAAATCGGCTTAGTCTGGTGAGGTCTGAGTTCAGTGCGAGACCTGTCTCAAAAATTAAAGTGAAGAACGATAATGTTGACTTCTGACCCCACATGTATGTACATATATGTGTACAGCATGCAAATCTCCACACTTCCACATATATATATATACCACACACATAAATGCACACGTATGCACACAAACTCCCTGTTCAATTTTTTGGTATTAGCAATGTTGCCAGGTCAGGTGACACTCAATAGCTGCCTCACATGAGCTAACCTCACTCCCACAGTCATATTAAAATACCTACTGTGTGCATTTTAGCTTACTCCTCCCCAGGGTGATGGTCGCACATGATGACATTACTTAAATGTCGTGAAATGTTTCTAAGAAGTTGCTCCACAGAGCTGGGAGTCACAGACACAGACTGTTATTGGGAAAGGAATAGTTACTTAGGAGATTCTTCTACTGGAGAGCTTTGTTGGTTCTGTGGGGTTGGGGTGTGTCCTGTGAAGAGAGCATCACCTTTTCAGAGAGTCTGGGAAGAGGTTGCTTTTAGACTAGGGCATAATGACTCTGCAAGAAGTTTAATGGCTGGGAGGGATACTTCCTTTGCTCTGGACATGTAGTGTATCTCAGTGTTGTGGAGTTGCCTGGACCGTTTCTGTTGGAGGAGGTGACAGCTACCTTTTCTCATCTTTAGAGAGATACCCTGGGAGGGAGATAAGGAGTGGTCGAAGGAAAGGGCCTCACCTTGGTCCTGACTCGTTCTCTGTGCTATGTGTCCTGTCCTTAAACTGAATCAGGGAAGGGATGTACTGGCTGGTTTGTGTCAACCTGACACAAGCTGGAGTTATCACAGAGAAAGGAGCCTCAGGTGAGGAAATGCCTCCATGAGATCCAGCTGTAAGACATTTTCTCAACTAGTGATCAAGGGGAAAGGGCCCAGCCCATTGTGGGTGGTGCCATCCCTGGGTTGCTAGACCTGGGTTCTATAAGAAAGTAAGCTGAGCAAGCCAGGGGAATCAACCCACTAAGTGACATCCCTCCATTGGCCTCTGCATCAGCTCCTGCTTCCTGACCTGCTTGGGTTCCAGTCCTGACTTCCTTTGATGATGAACAGCAATGTGGAAGTGTAAGCTGAATAAACCCTTTCCTCCCCAATTTACTTCTTGGTCATGATGTTTATGCAGGAACAGAAACCCTGACTAAGACAGGGCCATACCAAAATGTGGGTCAGAATAACAAGGAGGAATGCTGGGTCCCCTCTCTTGGGGTCAGCCAGTACCAGTGGAGGATAGCAAAGCTGGTCAGCAACGGAAGCACTACCTTCTGTGGCCTTGAGCAAAATGTTCAACAATCCGGAGCCCATAGACACCAGGGACTACTCAATTCATTCCATGTTGTTGTAATGAACTACGTACCAAGCTACCAGAAGACCCCAAATGTATCCTGCCAGCAAGAAATGCAGGGATGGGAGATGGAGCAGAGACTGATGAATGGCCAAGCAAAAACTGGCCCAACTAGAGACCCATCCCATGAGCAATCCACTTACACTATTAATGATAATCTGTTATGCTTGCAGACAGGAGCCTAGCATCGCTGTCCTCTGAAAGGCTCTACCCAGCAGCGAACAGAGACAGATGCAGACACCCACAAACATTCGATGGATCTTGGGGACTCTTACAGAATAATGGGAGGAAGGATTGTGGGCCCCAAAGGGGATCGTAACTCTACAGAATCAAGCAGTGTCAAGTAACCTGGACCCTTGGGGCTTTCAAAGTCTGAACCACCAACCAAAGAACATACATGGGCTGGACCTAGGCTTCCCCAAACATCTGTAGCAGATGTGCAGCTTTGTAAGGAGCACTTAGCCCTAAAGAGACTTGATGTTGCAGGATGGGAGGATTCAGGGAGGGGGGAGTGCCTCCAGTCTCTCAGATGAGAAGGGGAGGAAGATGGGAGAAGGGACTGGGGGAGGGGCACCAGGAGCAGGGACAGCAATCAGGACATAAAGTAAACAAAGTGTACTTATATGTGTGTGTATACACCCACACACATATAAAAATGAGAAGCACACATTCGTTGCCACTCTCCTAAGTTCAGGTTCTACTGGAGACAGGCTATACCCACAGGTAAGCGTGATTAAGTGTGATGTTACAACCAAGATGAAGATCTTAGATATTCATGGATGATGTTCTCAGGAAAAATCTGCAAAGTGAGGCAAATAGGATGAGAAGGCGAAAAGCCAACAGAGAGTGTCCCCAGGGTGACTCTAGCCACAGCCTGGCCCTCAAGGCTCTGGAGTACACACTGCACCATCAGGGTTGTGCTAAAAGGTAAGAGACTGTAGCGTTGGTTCCAGTCTCTGGGGGTGATTGACAGCACCAGGGTGGGAATGTTGTCTTCAAGGAAGAAGATTCCTTGGTGCAGGGTGTGTGGGCTGAAAGATGCAGGTAGGGGGCATTCACTGCAGTGCTGCCCTGAGGTGAAAAATGGTGCCTGTTCCCTGTGTTCCTCAGGGAGAAAGGCAGAGAAGGCACGCTCCACCATGGAAGACTGAACCGCCATCACTTCCAATGGGGAGGCCTAAAACGGACCCAATTCATACACTGTAGAGCTGAAACTCACAACTGGGGGTAGGGGTTTCTTCCTAAATTAAAAAAAAAGAAAAAGAAAAAGAAACCATGAATACAGAACTAGCTTAAAAATGAAAATGTATTCAAGATGAGAAGTAACTTTTAACAAATTGCTGAAGCATCCTATGATCGAGGAAATAGATCATCATATTGATGTCAGTTAGTCTTTTGCTGCCTTTTCCTGTACTTCCTTGGCTACAGAGCTGGCCCTGCACTATGTGGACCCTATATCTGCAAACTTAACCAACTATGAATTAAGATATTGGTGGATTGCATCTGTGCCAAATGCATAGGTCCGCTTTCTGGTTATATCCCTGAACAATACGGCGTGATGACCTACACAGCCTACAGAATCTAGTGATAAAGAGCCACAGGAATATGTGCGTGTAACATGAAAATACTGGACCAGAGGGTTCCAGCGTCTTTTTATGCACAGATATTCTAGAGTCACTCCCAACAGAGACCAAAGGACAACATCCAAATCTTGAGCATAGTAATTTACTTTTCCTTAGGAGACCGAAAAGAGATTTTGCTCTCTCTTCTAAAATAACAGACCAAAACACCATATATATATTTAGATATTGAGTGTTTTAAGTTTCTTTCAGCTTCACAACTTAGGGGGGAAATTGGCATTTAGGATTGTCATCAAGTTTCAGAAATCCTCTGCTAGGTGTATTAAATGTAAGTTATAAGCTTTGAATAAAAGCCCCACGGGTTTGTGTCTGACATTTCAAACTCAATCTCCACCCCATACTCTTTCCTTCATTTATGCCTTCCTCCCCCTTCTTTCCCTCCCTCTTCCCTCCCCCCTCCTTCCTTCCCTCTCTTTTCTGCCATACTGGGAACTGAACTCTCAGACCTCATGCTTTAGCTCTGGTCCCAGGTCCATCGTCCTGTGGTTTGGTGCTGCTGGTTTTCCTATGACGGAGGCAGGTGACTGACTGTGAGTGACCAGGGAACCGTGGCTGAACCAGGTCATCTGGAAATAACAGAACCATAAGAGGAAGTCCATGCAAACCACAGAAATGTTCCCTCTCCATTCAAACTGAATGAGTCCCTAAGTCAACGTTTTAGTAGGTGTCTTAGGGTTTTACTGCCGTGAACAGACACCATGACCAAGGCAACTCTTATAAGGACAACATTTAATTGGGGCTGGCTCACAGGTTCAGAAGTTCAGTCCAGTATTATCAAGGCAGGAACATGGCAGCGTCCAGGCAGGCATGGTACTGGAGGAGCTGAGAGTTCTAATCTTCATCTGAAGGCTGCTAGCAGAATACTCACTTCCAAGCAGCTAGGACAAGGAACTTAAAGCCCACACCCACAGTGACACACCTACTCCAACAAGGTCACAACCTCTAAATAGTGCTACTCCCTGGGCCAAGCACATACCAACCATCAAAGGAGGGTTTCTTTCTTTTAGTTTTCTTTTCTTTTTTAAGATTTGTTTATTTATTTTATGAGTTCACTATAGCTGTCTTCAGACACACCAGAAGAGGACATCAGATCTCATCACAGATGGTTGTGAGCCACCATGTGGCTTCTGGGATTTGAACTCAGGACCTCTGGAAGAGCAGCCAGTGCTCTTAACCGCTGAGCCACTTCTCCAGCCCACAGGAGGGTTTCTATTATTACAGTAAACACCATCAACAAAAACAAAACAGGAAAAAAGATTTATTTTGCTTACAAGTTTACATCATAGTTCACCATAAAGGAAATTAAGGAACTCAAATAGGACAGGAACCTGAGGCAGGAATGGAAGCAGAGGTCATGGAGGGCTGCTGCTCACTGGCTTGCTCTTTAAAGCTTCCTCAGCCTGCTCTTTTATACCATCCAGGAAGACTTGGCCAGGATTGGCATTGCCCACTGTGATGGTTTGCATATGCTTGGCCCAGGGAGTAGCACTATTAGAAGGTGTGGCCTTCTTGGAGGAAGTGTGTCACTCTGGGGCTAGGCTTGGAGACACTCCTCCTAGCTGCCTGAGGTTGCTTAGCCTGTTTCTGGCTTCCTTTGGATGAAGATGTAGAACTCTCAGCTCCTCCTGCACCATGGCTGCCTGGATACTGCCATATTCCTGCCTTGATGATAATGGACTGAACCTCTGAACCTGTAAGCCAGCCCCAATTAAATGTTGTCCATATAAGACTTGCCTTGGTCATGGTGTCTATTTACAGCAATAAAACCCTGACACCTACAGTAAGCTGGGCCCTTTCAGATCAATCAGCAATCAAGAAAAAGTTCTACAGACTTGGCTACAGGCCAGTCTGGTGCGGGCTGTTTTCTCAATTTGGATTACATCTTCTAAAATGACTCTAGCTGGTGTCAAGATGACATAAATCTGGCTGGCACAGGCAACCAGCTCCTGTCACTTCTCTGAAATGCCTACAGCTACTCAAATGCCACCAGGGTTACAGAAAGAGGAAAATCACAGTTAAAAGAAGAGGAATCATTTACTGGAGAGATGGCGGTGAGAGAGGGGGTCTGAGGGGTTCAGATCCCAGGCACAAACATTTAAAAGCCACATGTCTGTGGCCCCAGTACTGAGAGGAGCAGAGACAGAAAGCTTGTCAGGGCAGCCAGAGTAGCTCCAGGTTCAGTGAAAGATGCTGTGTTAAGGAAATGGGCCAGAGAGTAGCAAAGCAGAACCTTGACATCCTACTGTGACTTCTGCAGTATATGTACCCACACACACCCTCACACTCCAAACACACACACACGTTCACACACCCCATACATACACATACACGTCCACACGTACCCACATATCCCATATACATATACACACACCATATACACACACATAAACATGCATGTCCACACACCTCATACACACACACACATGTTCACACATCCCATACATACACACACACACGTCCACACACACTCACATATCCTATATACATACACACACACCATATACAAACATGTCCACACACCTCACACACACATACATACTCCATATAAATACACACACACATACCATATACATACACATACACACACATGCCCACCCACACACCTCATACACACACATGCACATACACACATACACACACACCCCATATACATACACATGCACACACATGCACATAACACACACACACACACACACACACACACACGCAGCAGAAGCGGCTGTGGATTTTAGTTGGCCATGGTTAAAATGCTTTCCCATCACTGCACCCACACAAGCAGAGACAGGGAATCTGTTCACTGCCCACTCCTCCAGGACTCCAAAAGTACACATTCGAGTGAGAGGCTCCAAAACACAAGTTTCATTGACTGCGATATAAACCCCCTCTGTCGGTAAGAGGCTCCGGGAGCAGTGATGCAGAAGCTGAAAGCACCTCGGTGACAGCAGTGAGCTACTGTTTGCTGGACACTCATAAATCCGCTGCAGTCTTTAAAGGCAGAGGCTGCTGACTCCATCCTCAGACTCAGACCAACTTGTAAATGACAGAAAGACAGCATTTTTCTAGAAAGGCCTCTCTGTAGAATCTACCTGCATCTGAGACCCCCCTGAAGTTACCCAACTTATGGCTCTTGGCCACCCATGTCTACAGGCAACGAACGATTCCAGGGATCTGCGTGTACAGCATCATTTGGAATCAATAAAGCTGAAAACCTGGAACTTTCTATTGTGATTTGTATATGTTTCTGCTTCACTGACTCAGGGTCTGGGGGGGTCGCAGGCACCCTGGTTCCCGCTGCACTGCCTGGGGGTCTTGGGGTGGGGGGCAAGGGCCCCGCCAGGTGCTTCTCATTACAGCCCGAGTCTCCCAGGCCTGAAGTGATTTGTTTGCTTGTCTAGCTCGTTTGCAAAATGAGCTTCGCCAGGGCAGAAGTGCCGCTTTCTTGATATTTTCAACTCAGAGCCCAGCCCAGCACACGGAAGGCTGCAGGATGAATGAATAGCAAGTGACAGAAAGAAAAACCTCTTTATCCATTTTTTTCTCATCTGTCCCCTCCTCAAATTCCCCCAGACAGGCAAGTTACTGTCTTGTTTAATTTGGTAAAGAAACAATGCTTCCCCCTCCCCTTGAATAGTTTGGGGTTCTGGGTCACTCGCAGGAAATACACACACAATTTATCCATGACGTACAATACAGTTTCCCTTCTGTGCATCCAAACACAGAGTAGATTCCCTTTCTTCTTAGTGGGAAGGACAAGAGGGCTGCTTGTCCTGGATCGCTGCCTTCTTTGCCAGCAAATAGCACGTCCCTGTGTTTGCAAGGACTTTATGGGTTGTAGCAAACAGGAGTGTGTAAGTTTTCTACAGTGTGTGCAATTATCAAGTCTCCCTGAACCTCATCAGGGCAAGGGGCTCTGGGTGGTTTCCTTTAGCTCGGTTTCAGCTTTTCTTTGGTTTTCACAGGTTAAAACACACGAGTGCCTGGACACACACACACACACACACACACACACACACACAGTCTTATATTAAAACTGAAACTTTCAAGCTGACTTCCAAGGATCTAATGGAATCTGACATCGAGCTGAGTTAATATCAAAGAAATATTCTCTTGTATTTAAACTGCCAGCTGTGTTAAGGCAACTCAAATCCTTCAGAGTCTTCAGAATTCTCTGGTTGGAAAGCCTCCTTAACGCCAAGTATTTTATAAGAATTAAGAATATAAATATTTTTTAAAGTGAAAATCCAGACCGATCCTAACAGATGAAGGTTAACTCTAGATATTCTAGAAGTATCTGTGAGCAATGGGAAAAGAGCACTGTTTTCATTAACGGAAGAATAACAAAGATTTACAATATAACTTTATTATATCAAAGTAAACCTGTTTAGCCCTCTGGCCAGCAGCCCCGCTTTTTAAAGTAATTTAGGGTGATATTAGAAGTTTTTACCTAATCAGACTAAAGCAGATGTCTTAGATTGGCTTCTATCGCTGTGAAGAGACACCATGACCTTCGCAACTCTTGTGAAGGAAAACGTTCAGTTGGGGCTGGCTTTCCGTTCAGGGGATTAGACCATTATCATCATGATGGGAAACATAATCATGTAGACAAACCCGGTGCTATTCTACATCTTCATACAACAGGAAGTGAATGTCACACTGGTTGTGGTTTGAGCATCTCAAAGCGGCTCACAGTAACCCACTTGCTCCACCAAGGCCACACCCACTCCACCATGGCCACGCCCCCTACTAGAGCTACTCTCTATGGACCTATGGGGGCCATGTTCATTCCAGCTGTCTGCTACACAAAGGAAAATCCCAGCATCCACTTTTTACTGAATTTGCCTCATCCTTGATGTCTTAGGTTCGTTCGCTCATAGTTTTACTAGGAAAGATGGGAAGGAAAAGCAGAGTGGGTGTAGGGCTCAGGATGAACATGTAAACTAAACAAAGTACTTTCCTAAGAAAGAGCCGTTGTCCCCCGGGACAGCCACGCTGAAATGCTTCTCAGGGGATGACAGATTACTTATTGAGGCCTGTGCTCTGCATGTGGCATAAAGGTGCCCAAACCTTGGCGAGGACATTGGAACGTTTTGTTGTTGATTTCACGCGCCTGCCCGGTTGAGATACAATTTGCAGAGTATGCTGTGATCCCATCACCCAGGCGACCCATGGCCATGACTACAGCTCTTGACATTTGGCTGCCGGTGTAGGAGGCTCCAGACCAGACTGTGGATCTGCTGTAAGAACCCCCCCAACCCCCTCGGCTGGGGCACAGGCTCTCGACCACTGTGGAGGATGTGCATCTCTCTACTGCAAAACGAGTAACCTCTGTGTACATGGCCAGCAGAGGTTTCATGATCAACCATGTGTTTGGCCCGTGCACACTGCTCCCACAGACAGTCGTTCAGTGGGACGTGGGATCTCACCAGGATATCACTGACTAGAGCTTCTTCCTTTTCGGGATGCTGGCCGCTAGGGATCCATGCTGTTGTCAGCAGCACCGGAAACAAGGTTGAGCCACTGCCTTCCCACATGCTACAGGCTGTGAGGCCGCGGGCATCTCTGTGGGAGTGCAGGACACACCTAATGTTTGTGCCATTTTTAATTTCATGTGTCATTAAGGTTGAGTGACAAGAGCTGCCCTCCTGAGGAGACATATACTCACCTCTTCAGGTCAAGCTGCAGAATGAAACTCCAGGAACTATCAAAGAGGGCGCTTGGCACTTTGAAGAGAGCAGGGCAATGCTTGGCATGTGGGATGGTTTGCATATACTTGGCCCAGGGAGTGGCACTAGTAGGTGTGGCCTTCTTGGAGGAAGTGTGACACTCTGGGGGTGGGCTTGGAGACACTCCTCCTAGCTGCCTGAGGATGCTCAGTCTGTTCCTGGCTTCCTATGGATGAAGATGTAGAACTCTCAATTCCTGCTGCACCATGCCTGCCTGGATGCTGCCATGCTCTTGTCTTGATGATAATGGACTGCCCCTCTGAACCTGTAAACTAGCCTAAATTAAATGTTGTTATTTATTTATAAGACTTGCCTTGGTCATGGTGTCTGTTCACAGCAATAAAACTCCAACTAAGACAGCATGCTCACCCAGAATGAGCTATAGTTTTCTTTAAAAAAAAAAAGCATGACAACAGGGACTTCTAGTTTATAGCCATAAAAGAAACCTATCTGCTTGGTATGTCTGTAATACATGCTACATCAATGGTTCTCAGCCTGGGGGTTGCGACCCCTTATAACCCAAATTTATCAGGAAGTAGTGACGTTTGCATTACAATTCAAAATGGTAGTACATTTTTAGTTACTAAGTACCGATGGAAATGATCTTATAACTAGGAATCACCACAGCATGAAGAACTGTTTTAAAGGGTCACAGCTTCAAGAAGACTGAGAACCACTGCACCAGAAAAGAATGAATGGATAAAGAGTAGATGTGTTTGATCTCTCCCGTCTTCATTTTTTCATCTGTAAAATGAACATGCTAGATGCATTCAACACAACATCCTGTCAGAGAACAACTAACATTGTCATATAGTCCCAGGGCTGACCAAGCAGCCCTTATGTTCTACGGGGCTGACCAAGCCAGCCTTTATGTTCTACAGGGATGATCTAGCCAGTTCTTTTGTTCTACGGAGAAGACCTGGCCAGCTCTTATGTTCTTCCTGTTCATGAAAAGCATGGTTTATAGATGTGCAGCTGTTGACAAGGGCAAGGGACGAGGCCACCACAGGTTGATCCTGCTGTGTGTGGCTTAGTCCTGTTACTCAGAAGCTCGCCTGGCTCTTCATGAAGGTGATGGGTCACAGAGATGTCTATAAGCCACACAGGCATCCTGCTTTCATGAAACAGCCATTTATACTTAATGAAATGAAAATGGCTGTAATAATAGACTAAGGAGGCAGAGAGATGGATGTCAAAAAGTCCAGCTACACTCTATAGCTCTCCTTCACATGTGACCAGCACAGCTTGGATGGTAAGCTATTTTTAGAAGCCAGTATACTTAATTATAAAGCAAGCACAGAAATGTGGTTCCTACATAAGATTGTGTTCAATTGGAAAAAAAACAATGATAGCATTTATATAATAATATAACTAAATATTTAATGGATAAGTTCAAGAGGGAATGTGTAGGCTTGAAGAGGCCTTTGCAACTTGGATCCATGATATAAAAGAAAAACAAACTGAAAACATATTTCTTATATCCAAAGAGAAAAGGGCATTAATTCATGGGCATCAATTCCCAAATCACTTTATAAATTTAATATAAAAATCCCCACGCCATTTTTTGGGCCTCCTCAGAATAATTATGAGCATCATCCAAAAGTTTGAACTTACAGAAAAGAAATAATATCATTTTAAAGTCAGCTGAACAAAGTTAAGGGAAACCATGCCATCAGCCATTAACAAGACAAATTATGAAGCTACAATTTATACTTAAAATCTAATAAACAAAATTACTAGCCATAACACACTTTAGCTTATTTTTTACTCTGTTAAAGGTCATGAACTCAAGTTTGCAAAGCATTAGTTTATAAATATCCCAAGTGGACAATATTGAGTGTAAATGTGTGCAGCTATTATAAAAACAATGTTATAGGACCATATCCTTGCCATGGAATGATGTTAACAATATGTTAGTGTGGTGGTTTGAATGACAGCAGTCCCCAAAGTTCATAGATTTAAATACTTGGTCCCCAGTTAGTGGAAATGTTTGGGAAGGATTGTGTGGCCTTGTTGGAGGAGGTGTGTCACTAGGTGGCCTTTGAGATTTCAAAACTCACACCATTCCTAATTAGCTTGTAGATCAAAATGTAAACTCTGAACTACTGCTTCAGGGCCATGCCTGACAGCCTGTTACCTTGCTCCCCATCATGATGGTGGTCATGGACTCTAACTCTCTGTAAGCCTCAAATAAACTCTTTTTCCATACGTTGCTGTCTTAGGGTTTAACTGCTGTGAACAGACACCATGACCAAAGCAACTCTTATAAGGGACAACATTTAATTAGGGCTGGCTTACAAGTTCTGAGGTTCAGTCCATTATCATCAAGGTGGGAGCATGGCAGCATCCAGGCAGATGGGGGACTGGAGGAGGTGAGAGTTCTACATCCTCATCCAAAAGAAGCCAGGACCAACTGTGTTCTAGGCACCTAGAAGGAGAGTCTCAAAGCCCACCCCTACAGTGACATACTTCTTCCAACAAGGCCACAGATCCTAATAGTGCCACTCTCTGGGCCAAGTATATTCAAACCACCACAGTGGTTTGGTCATGGTATCTTATCCCAGCAATAGAAAAGTAATTGTAGGCATAATGTTATTGTGCCCTATTTAAAGCTCTTCCTTGTATTATTCAAATGCTAATTTTTGTGCTCACATATCTGGTTGCAATCCCTGTTCTGAGAATCCCACGTCTCAATGATATGTAAACATTGTTCCCCAATTATTTCCTGCTTGGTTGGTAAAGCTAGTTGATCAGCCAATGACTGCGCAGAGAAGAGAATAGGGCTGGACTTCCTCCCAGCCAGAGGAGGGGACAGGAGACAGGAAATAGGAATTCGGCCAAAGGGAGAGAGAGTCCAGGAGACACTGTGGGAAAACACCTAAAGCAGAAAGAGGCAAATTAATACTAAAAATGCCAGTGTCGTGAGGATTTTGACCAGGAGGTAGACAGATTCACCTAGAGAATTAAAATAAAGTAATACTGCTCAGTTGTTGTCTAGTCAAAGTTTGATAATTAAATATAACAGTCTAGTCTCAATTATTTGGGAGCTAGCAGGGTTAAGGGAGAAACTGTAACATTTATCATAAAGTCACTAACAACTATTGAAGACAATAACTCTAATATTTGCTAGAATCACCCCATTTGGGAAGTAAAATGGCATATACATATACAGAGAAAAAAAGGAAGAGTTTTATGCCAATAACTTAATAATAGCTACAGTCCACTTAGCTGCAGGTGCTGAGATTATGAGTGAGTGAAATCTTTCTAACTCCTCTATAATGAATATGTATTAGTAATTAAAATACAAATTTCAAACATTTTAAAGTATTCACAACATGTAGATTCTGTTTATTCTTATTTTCAGCTTAATTCTCAGGGGGAAAAATGCAAATCTGGCCTTTAATAATAGTTAATATTTATCATGATCCTCTATCAAAGATATGCATTCATCAAACAGTAATTAAATCAAACATTCTTGATTCTCTTTAACATTAAGTCTGCAGCAGTACACAATCCACAAACCAAAATAATCATATTTTTTGCTATAAAACTGGAAATGCTTTTTCCAATTTCTGCCTCACAACTTCTCTAAGAATAATACAGCTGTTTAGCTATTTAGTGGGGGAAGTACAGTCTTTAAACCGATGCTTTGTGCAGAAATCAGAGTCCATTGCTCCGGTTGCTAGGACACAACACTGAGCTTCTTGTAGTACAACCTCCCGGGCCCAACTGGTCCAGGCTTAGGTCTGGCTCTGACCCAGCTGGGAAAATTCAAGATTTATTTATGCTGTGGCAGCAGAATAAGGCAGTTACTCACGACGACTTTTTTACACAGGACAAGTACAGCCAGGCGATCCCAAAGAACAAAAGCCACAAGCAAACGGCTGAACGTGCTGTGTTCGTGAGGGGAGGGGCGGCTGGAGAGAGAGGGCGAGCCTGCAGACTTCCCCTCGCA
The DNA here is from genome assembly GCF_963924665.1 of Micromys minutus. Classification (NCBI taxonomy): domain Eukaryota; kingdom Metazoa; phylum Chordata; class Mammalia; order Rodentia; family Muridae; genus Micromys; species Micromys minutus. The sequence goes on along the minus strand of NC_137957.1, from coordinate 16,459,897 downwards.
CCTTTAGTTGCTGCCCTGAATTTCACCTATTTGTGTCAGTGAGTCGGACTTAACATAGTTGGGGAAAAGCCGGTTCTATCTCTTGTTCTTAGGACAAGAAATGTTATAATTTAAGTATATCCAGAATTCGGCCGGAAAACCAATTTTATGCCTCTAAGGAGTTGAAAGACACAGTGAGACTGTTTCAAACGGAGCCCGAGCCTTTGGGAGCATGTCGGCCAGTGGGGAGGAGAATGCAACGGAGCAGTTCTCTGTAGACAGCGCCCGCCATGTTGCCCCCACCATGGTAACATTATACGTGGTATGCCTCATCTTAATGGCAGCATACTATTCCGCGTGGTGATCCATGTAATTATTATATAAACTTTATTTCCAAGTTTTCGCTACTTTTAATAGTATTATGATCACTACAAGTAAGAAAAAAATTCAGATGATGCCTTAAGACAACTTCCAGAGTGAAATACCCTTATAAACATTGTAAGGCCACACTGAAAAAAATATTTTCTAAAGGGTTGTAGTAATTTTCATCTCTGCTAGCAACATATAAATGCCTACTTCCTTCCGAATTTATTCATTTTAAGATTCATTTGAGCACCTTCTTTCTCTCCCCCCACCAACAGACTTAAATTCACTTTTTTTTTAACATTAAAAACCCTAATGTAGTTGCCAGACCTGGAGTCTGAATCCTTTGAAGAGAGACCACGGTGTGGGTTTTCACAAGATGGCCAGTGAACTCCTGCTAAGGAGACTTGGTGAACGCAGGCTTCTTTCAGAGGTCAAGGATGAAGTTGCTGTAGGTCACGGAGGTGGCATCAAAGGTGGCTTCAGCAAAGCTGCCTAGGGTGGCAGCGCTGCCCTTGGCTTCTTGGTTGCAGTTATGAATGCCAGCTTTCCGCAGCAGTTTCTTGGACACAGGAACAGAGATAATGTCATTGTCTCTGGGCCAGGGAAGCGACACGCCATCCACTCCCTGTCTTTGACTATACCTCCATTGCCACAGCCTCCACCATAACTGTGGCCCCAAGACCTGCTGGTCTGGCATCATCACCATCTGATGTTTTTCAGAAGGAGGAGAGGAGGAGGAAGAAAGAGGAGAAGGAGGGGGAACTGGAAAAGAAAGGAGAAGGAAGGAGAAAGAGGCAAAGGAGAGGAGGAGAAAGAAGGAAGAGAGGAGAAGAAAGGAAAAGGGAGAGGAGGAGGGGGAGGAATAAGGAGGAAGGGGAGGAGGAGGGGAGGAATAAGGAGGAAGAGGAGAAGGTGGGGAGGAATAAGGAGGAAGGGGAGGAGGAGGGGAGAAAGAAGAAAGAGGGCTCATTTGTTCTTTAAAACTGAATAGGCGAAATGCTTTAACTAACATTTGTGATTTTGTAGCCACAAAGATGTCTCAGGGGTTGCAGGTGACTGCAGCTAAGCCTGATGACATGAGTTCGATTCCCAAAGCCTACATGTAGGAAAAAACCATTCCCTTAGGTTCTCCTCTAACCTCTCCAGGCACACTCAACACCCTTCAAAACACAACACACACACACACACACACACAAACTGCAATTTAAGTGTTCTAAAATTTTAATTTGCTATTTTGATAAGTTAGAATTTTTGCTCACTATGGTTTTAAGTCTTTCATCCCCTTTATGAATGCTAAAATTGGGTGTTTTTGTATATTCATTCATATGTACTTTGGGTCGTGTATGAGGTTGTAGATGCTTTTTGCCTGGACAGTTTCCTTTCTGGTTAGAATGAGCATGGAAGACAATGGTGACCACTATGGTTCCATCCTTTTCACCCTTAGAGAATATCTTATTACATAGCAGAGCCCAGGATATGAAATATGTTTCCATCTAAAGTCTCGCCTATCACAGAGGGGAGAATTGATGTCCTACAAATGTATTATAATAAATACCACCAAAGATATATTTATGCAATTTTGAGTTAATTTTTATTTATTTTTTAACTTTAAACAGTTTTAATTCCCTTTACTTATTTTGTGTATAGGAGGGAATGTATGTGTGCGCTCAGAGAACAACATGAGGGGTCAGCTCTCTCCTTTACCAGCTGGGCAACCTCACCATTCCAACTTTTGTTTCTAATAGTGCCATAAGGGATTTTAATTGAAATAGTGAGTCCTTATTTTAAAAGACGTGTTTACATAGCATAAAGCTTCTTTATGAATAACACTGAGTAGCTAAAATCTTTTAGAAGAAGAAATGATTGAATTGGATGATGTAAATGTAAAAACATAAACCTGACCCCACACCTGGTTTATGTGATGGTTTGTATATGTTCTACCCAGGAAGTGGCACTATTAGGGGGTGTGGCCTTATTTGTCACTGTGGCCGTGGGCCATAATATTAGTTCGGTGGATCAGAGGACTTACCAATAATAGAATAGAATGGGAAAGAGAGAGTCCATCAACACCACAAATGAGAAAAGAACTTTGCATGTAAGTGAAGGTATTATTTCACACAGATGTACTGGGCTGCTGTGCAAAATGCATCCATCCATCTAGTGGGAGTGCCCCGATAGATTTAAATAGCACTATAGCACTGGACCTGATAGCCGTTAATCTTATTCAGAAAACAACATGTTAAATTGGGGCAGGACACATGGCTCAGCTGGTAAAAGTGTTTGCTGCACAGCCCAGAACCCACATAAAAAGCTGGACTGGTAGAATCCATCTGTAATCTTAGGACTCTTAGAGGGAGATGGGGGAAGGGGAGAGAATAGTGGGTGGAACTTAGTCTTGGAGTGGGCGTGGCATAGTCACTAATGGGCAGGGCTTAGCCACTTAGTCTTAGAGTGGGTAGTAGCCTGGAGCAGCTGAAGCAGCAGAAGAGATCCTGCTTCAACAAGATGGAAGGCAAGAACTACTTTGCACAAGTTGTCCTCTGTCCTCCACATGAGTGAACACACACACACACACACACACACACGAAGTAAATGGATAAATACACAAATAGATAAATCTAATTGCATCCTTCTAACAATTAATCTTTATTGCTGTCAGCCTTTAATAATGTAAAGAGGGCCATTCATACACCACTCTTGGGGGCACTGAGGTCATGGTGGTGACAAACCTGGACCCTATTCCCATGGAGCTTGTATGCTAGAATGGATCACAGACTCCATAGGCAGAAGGGGAGTGGGAGCAGGAGAGACTCTGGTGCCGTTTTACATACAATGGTTCCAGAACGCCTCACTGAGAAAGTGACATTTGAACAGAGACCAACGTTGAAGCTTTCGGTCCAGCATTATATTTAGTGGATCACTTTAATACATTGTAGCAACTGCTGAGACTTTAAAAAAAAGAAAAGATGTCTTATGACATTTAATTTGTATTCATTTGTTTGTTTACTATTCAAACATTTGGTTTGTGTTTACCAGGGTCAGGTAACTCTACTGCTCCTTGAAGATTGAACCAAGAAAAAGAAACATTCCCTGCTCTCAAAAACATCCAGGCTACTCTGCACACAAAAGAAGTGTGTGGTTCCAAAGTGGGAAATACATTGAGAGAGGAAGGGAAGGAGGGAGGGAAAGAGAGAGGAAGGGAGGGAGGGAGGGAGGGAGGGAGGGAGGAAGGAAGGAAGGGAGGAAGGGAGGGAGAAAGAGTATCATATATACTTTTTTTTCTTGTTTGTTTTGTTTTGCAGGACAGGGTTTCTCTGTGTAGCCCCGACTGTCCCGGAACTCACTCTGCATCCAGGCTGGCCTTGAACTCAGAATCTATCTGCTGCTGGGACTAAAGGCTGCCATTTTCTCTTTTTAAGATAAAGTCTCATTATACAGCAGCCCCGGCTGGCCTCAAACCCAGAGAGGCCCATTTGCTTCTCCATGCCCAGTGCTGGAGTTAAAGGTCTATACTACCATGTCTGTCCCCCCACCCCTTTTTTTCACATCATGATTTTAAAGTGCATTTGAGACCAAAGGCATGTCGGTGGCTTTGAACAGTAAGAGACTTTAGTTTGGGGCAGACGTGCTTTTAACCTTATTGCATTAGTCACTCTCTGATCTAAACACAGGTAGGTAGATAATGTTTATTCACCTTCATTAAATCTACCCTACTTCTGACATCACCCCTGTCATCATGAAATTAGAATTCCCTCTGCTTAGCAAGAAGGGCAGGGCTGTTTCTGTAATATTGAGAGCCTGTTTCTGTGGTTGGAAAGGGTTCTGCAACCTGAAGACATGGCACAGCTGTGTGGCAAGAATGCATCTGCGAGGTAGGATGTTGCAGGGAATCAAGTTTGTTCCCTTGAGGTTGCAAGCTGTATTTGTCATGCAAGCTTAAAGCTTGCTCGCCAACCTTGGCAATCATTAACCAGTGAGAGGTCTCTGAGGCTGTGTTTACAAGGCCAACAGTGCAAAGGACTGGGTTTTTTTTTTTTTTTTTTTTTTTTTTTGACATGAGGAAAGTGTCTGAAGTGTGTGTGGAGGAGTCCATGTGTGGCATCTATAATAACAAAAAGCTATGGACTAAGGCAGGCACAAGGCAGATTAGCGTTACAGGTTAGGGAATGCATACAGCAAAGGTGAGGAGGAATTGGCAGGTTACTTTTGGGAACAGAAAGCAGTTCTGATGAGAGGCTTCTAGGTGAAGAGGTTGTGTGGAAGTAGGTGTGTTATCATCCACCCCATCTGGCCTTAATCCACCAATGCAATACTCTCCTGAAATGGCATTTTACAATCACCACCCAGTTTTTATCAAAAGCATTTGTAATTCCCCAATGCACTGTAAACTGTACACAGTTTATCTTGTGATTTTTGTTGAACTGTACACTCACAGAGGAAAGCAATTCTATTTTCCTTTTAGGTGTTCCCTAAAGTCAAAGCTAGGCACTGTCTTTGTTAGGGTTGTTGCTGCTGGGATGAGACCACAGCAAGGCAACTTGGGGGAGGAAAAGGATTATTTGGCTCCAAGTCAATATCACTGTCCATCAGTGGTCCTCAACATTCGGGTCTTTGGGAAAGTAACAGAGCTCCATCCTTAGAGCCCACCACACGTCCTCCAACAATGCTATGCCTCCTGGTCCTTCTAGTCCCATCAGAGAGTTCCGTTCTCTGGGGACTACATGAGTCTGTGGGGGCCGACCTTATTCAGACTTGCCACAGGCATCGAAACTGTTTTGATTTGTTTGGTTTTGTTCAGAACCTCTCTGTATAGCCCTGGTTGTCCTGGTACAACGCTCTATAGACCTCAAGCTCACAGATCCACCTGCTTCTCCCTCTCTAGTTTCTAAAATTTAAGGTGTGCACCAGCATGCCCAACTTGGCACATACATTTTAAATCTTCACTCTCAAAGCTGAGTGGGCTCTGCTGAAATCTCCTCTCAATCTAGAATTCCATCTTAGAGTCTTAGAATATTTCCCCTTTGGCTGATCAAAGACACTTCTAACCTCTTGCCTGGAAAGTGGGGGTCGGGCTTGGAACTGGAGTTTCTGCATCTCCAGGGACAACATGCCAGAAGCTCCTGTACTTCAGGGTGACATTCCTTTCCTTGTCCTTCTCTTTGACCCTGCTTTATCTTCTGAGCAAAGAAATATCTAGTCTTCGGGGGTCTTGTGGCCTCAGACACTCCACAGCCCAGCAGCAGAGCAAAAGAGTTCAGAATTCAAGAACTCAAAAAAGCCACACCCCAATCTCCAGAAGGGTGAAGGAAAAAAAATCACCTTTTCCCCCACACCACCCCATTAATGTGTCTGACCCAACAGGAAATGAGTTCCATATGTGTTTCTTTCTTAAATTATTAATGTACGCCCTGCCACATTAGCTCGGCTTATGAAACCATGGAATCCCATTGCATGGCTTTACCGTCCATTAAGGAATGCCTTCGTAAATATTTGTCTTCTTTTTGATGTAGTTTGTAGGGCATGCCAAATAAGGAGCCTGCAGGGAGACAGTAAATGTTCTGCTGAGCACTTCATAGCAGCCTCAGCCCCTGTCCACAGTGGGGGGAGGAAGAGTTTAGCCAAGTGCTTGACAACTCACATTTGCAAGGCCCTTTGATAATGACAGTGACTATATGTCTGATGGCACTTGGAAATTTTTATGTTATCTGTGTTTAGAAAAATATTGGTGAATTTCTGAGGGACGTGCCATCATTCCCATCAACTTAGGTTTCCAGTTCACTTTGGGAACACAAAGAATTGAAAGGTTGCCATCCACTTAACTTTCAAAGAGATGGTTCTGTACAGGCTGAATCTTTTCTGAGTCCTGGCCTAATTGTCTCCTTTTGTTTGTTTTTTTTTTTTTAAGATTTTTGATTATTGGGGTACATATGAGTTTATGTATGTACGTGGGTCTGTGTGTGGGTAGGTACACATGTATAGGTGTGCCCAAGGAGAGAAGACAGCTCCAATCCTCTTGGAGCTGGAGTTACAGGTAACTCAGGTTGTGGGAACTGAAGTTGGGTCCTCTGGAAGAGTAATGAGCAATCTTAACTGCTGAGCCATCTTCCAGCCCCTCCTTTACCTCATTTAGAAAGGTCTAAATTGAACTAAAAGTCTACTAGGTTTTTGATCCAGAGTGTCTCTCTACTTAAAGTGCAGGATGCTGCCTAGGTAAGCACATTGCCTTGAAAGTATTTGTAGCTTCTGCTATGGAAAAAGACCCAATGTCTTTTGGAACTGCTCCAAGACACCACTAGATCTTAGTGTTGCTGCGTTTCCCATCACAGTGACAGGACGGAGTCCCACCTCACTAACCTTCTCAACACACTAGGTAAAGCAGCCCAGCTTGGATAGCCCTCATTAACATCCCATTATCTGTTAGGGGCTTTGGTCATTGCTTTGTTGTCATGAGCACAAACTCACATCAAAGTTAATTCCATTCAACTCCGTTTCCAGCTCCTACAACTTCCTTTCAACAGTCTGCCACTCGCTGCTAGGTCCTCACATCAATACGTGGTGTGTCTGTTAACTCTCCTTATATTTATAAAGTGTTCCACTTCAATTTTTAGTGAGTCTCTCCTGTTGTCATTTTACCCCGAATGAGTCATGACTTCTCTTCTTAATCAGGACAGGAAATGTTCTATATAGGACAGGTTTTATCTATTCCCTTTACTCAGAGTCTGTACGTAATGATGAAGTCTCACACATTTCCAACCAAAGTGGATGAGGTGATGCAAAAAAAAAAAAAAAAAAAAAAAAAAAGCAAAGGGCCAAGAAGCCAGGAGTTGAGTTACATAGCACAGGATGTTCCTGCATCTTGTTGCCACTGTCACCTAGACATAGGATGCCATCTAAACTTCATCAAACTCCATGACTTCCAAGAAGAATTAACAAGACTGAGAGTAGGGAGGCAGAGTATGGCTTAGCAGTTAAGGGCTCTTGCCAAGGATCTAAACTCAATTCCCAGCAGCCATGTCCAGTAAGTCACAAAGGCCTATGAGTCTAGAATCAGAAGTCTGATGCTCACATCTGTACTCTGCAGTACTTGAGCAGGCATGGCATGCACTCACCTACACACCCACACACACACAGTAGCACATAAATAAAAACAAAAAATAAATCTTTAATGAAAAAAAAAGTTTTTTTTTCCAAAATCAAATATTTACTTGCCAAAGCTCCTATTACTGCTGCTGGTTCCACGCTAGCATGCTGAAAATGAGCTACAGACTAATCAAGATCACCACTTGCTCTACCACCTTTAGAGGCAGAGCCCCTAGAACTCCTAAGTATCACGATACCTTTCTCATTGGATTATCATTTGCCCATTGATGCTTTATTTTGCTTTCAAAGCATAATAATATTTTGATAGCAACAATGGACAAATTTCTACCCTACAGGACTCCTTTTTGAGACGCCTTTGTTCTTCTTCTTGGAGTATTGGGCAGGAGGGAGTCTTGATGGACCACTTTGGAAGTAGTAACAAAAAAGAAGGAAAAGGAGGAGGAGAGGAAGAAATGAAAGAAGAAAAAAAGGAAAAGAAGAAGAAACAAAGAGGAAGAAAAAGAAGAGAAAGAGGAAGAAGACAATAACAACTAGGAACTGTAGTGCCCATCAGTAGTTAAGCACATTAACAACATCTGGTAAAGGTAGAAAGAATGTGACATCCAAATTTTGCCACTTTGGCTTACAATTATTTTGTGCTAAAAGCTCGGTAGGAGACACCTGTTCTTTTTAGTAAGAACTTTGTTTTACATAGTAAGATCTTGTGTCAAAAAGAAAGAACAAACAGCAACAACAACAAAAACCCTCTGACTTCTTTCTCTAACATTCCACTCACCTCTGTGGTTTTGGACTCCATTTAAGGGAGAGTTGGACACTTTGTGGCAGCTGTTTCACATTCTTTTAATTTGAAACAATGAGAACATTTTAAAATGTTTAGTTACTAATTACTAATTAGTGGGTAATTTAGTTACTTTCCCACTAGGGAGTCTGATGAGCTGGGTCTGTAGTGGATCCTGTAGCTGTGCTGGTGACATGGTCTCCAGGTGTCTGTGGGGACCCCAGGCATGGACTGAAGGAACAGTAGTGAAATGTTTGTATGGCTTAGTACAGATCTATAAATATTCGGGGCTGATACTTAGAAGTGATTCTGAAATCCCTGCCCAGAAGAATCTGAGTTGAAGCTAGAAGGCATTGCCAAGGGAAATTGGGACTTACATGGGGACTCTGTCTTTACATGTCCTTATACTAAAACAAAGTCTTCACGTTTTTTTACACGGGGACGCTGTCTTCACATCCCCTCTCTTGGGGACAGCAATCACATGAAGAGCTTGGTTTCCTCCTTTGAGTGTTCAGACAATCAGCCCGAGTGAGTAGAAGTTGATTGTTCTTCACACAGGAGCAGGCGGATTCATGAGGGTTCATTCCCCTGAAGAAGCCATATTTTCAAGATTTGAAATAAGGACATAGGCCAGGCTAGCTTCAGGCCTATAACCAGCACAGTCGCATGGGTCCCGGGATTACACACAGCCACACTTGGTTCAATATTCTGCTGGTGCCACCCTGCAATGATTAATATTTAAACAAGGAGCCCGTCTTTTTCCACTACCTGCTGCTAATGACACCATCACACAGACTGCTAACAGGAAGAAAGGGTGTTCACTTAATCTCACGGTTTCAGACATTGAAGGTTGGGGGGACCACGGTTGGCAATGGCCTTCTTACATGTGGTACCTCAAGGTGGTACAGGCCCTGACCAGGCTAAGTCTGCTATGAAAAAAGTCACATGACTAGATTGGTCCACCCAAAGGAACAGAACGCCAATCTCTCCCAATATCTCAACATAGAGAGCAAATATCAGTGAGTTTGGAAGACAAATCATACGCAGTGTTGCAGGGTCTCCTGTCTTCATTTCCTGCTTGGCCCTGTAAAGCATCCATTCAGTGTGGTGCCCGGGTCACTGGTTTCATAAAACAAGTTTCTCTGTTCTGCAAGGGGAGGAGTCATACAGATAAAGAAAGATCATTCTCCCTTTACATTTTGGGGCTAGCATCAAAAAAAAAAAAAAAAGAAAAAGAAAAAGAAAAAAAAAAAAAAAAACAAATGAACACCATCACCCACTGTTTAAAGAGGAGTAACACACACAATTTCAGAAAGAAATCTCCAAAGACAGCATAATTTTCTCATAAATATTTACAGGGATTCATAGCTGGACATCAGTCACTCCCTTTATCTAGACATTTCCTGTGACTTAGGCCCACCCAACATCGACATCTAAGAAAAATCTGTGAAGCTAATGCAGAAAGAACCAAGAGTGCCAAAAATAAATATTTCCATTCTGAGCTGAAGAATGAGTTGCTTGTGTATCCATAGGTTATAGAAAACGTGGGTCTTATTTACCGAGTTTTGCAAAGCCAACACCTATCAGAAACACACATTCTTACTTTTGCTGATGTAGACCGGGTCTCAAAGCAGGACAACGCCTGTTCAAGGAACTGAACAAAGAACACATTTGTGTCTTTTTCTGAGAATGGTTGACAGAATCCATTCCAGACGAGCAGAGTAACGTTTGCTTTTACAGTTGTATATTTTACTGAATTTCATAAACCCAGAGCTGAGCAGATTTTTGCATGTAGAGAAATAAACTGATGTCAGGAAAGAAAGGATATAGTAAAGCTGAAACATTGGTGCCTCACCAATTAGCCATCTTTGCTCTCGCTGGAGTCACAATAGAGCCCGTCTTCTTAGGTTCTCAGAACCAGGTTTGAGCTTCACTTCCCCATCCAGGCTCTGGCCAAAGCCCTGGCACAGGGAGGGACTCATCAGATCTTTCTTCATCCCAGAGACTCTCATACAATAGCAATATTTCAACACAGTGGCCCGTGGTGAACATGATGCCAACATTGGGTGCCATGCCTAGTGCTCTTCTGTCCTTGGCTATCTATTATCTTAGACATCGATCTGGTATTATTATATTGGTTTATTTCCGACAAGGTCCCTTACTGAACCTAGAACTCACCGAGGAGGTAGACTGGCTGCCCATCTGCACCGGGTTTATAGATGTGTGCTGCACCACCACATGCACATGTGGCAAGCACTTCCTTAAGTGCCGCGTGGCAGTTTCCTACTCCCTCCCAGTATAGAAGGACCAGCTCAGAGACCCCAGGAAGCAAACAAAAGGCCATATGTCTGAGAGAAGAAAGAGTGGTAAGATTCTTGAGGATGCTTTCCTGGCAGTGTAAAAGGGTCTAACCTGGGACAGTACAACATAAAAGGTGACTCTTACCCCTGGTGTCATTTAAACCAAGAGCGAGCCTGTTTTATGGACACCAGGGCCTCAGGTTATCCACTCAGGGGCACAGAGTTCTTCAGAAGCAAGGAGTGCCCCACCCAATAGGGATTCAGCTCATTCAAAAACCAGGGCACCAGTTTCTACCTTATAACAGAAAATGTCCACCCTGCGGAGTAACCTGTGGGTGATTAGAAACTGGAAGACTCAAGTAATGAATGAATTGATGTTTGGAAAGCTGTACATTAAATCCCTGCGGGACCCCAAAGCTTTATGGATTGTTCAGATGAGAAGACATCCAAACCGACCCACTGTCCTGGATAGTTTTATGATAACTTGCCACAAGCTAAAGTCACCTGAGAAGAGGGAACAGCAACTGAGAAAATGCCTCTATTAAGAGCTGACTGTAGGCAAGGCTGTAGGGCATTTGCTTAATTAGTTATTGATGGCAGAGGGCCCCGCCCCTTGTAGGTGGGGCCATCCCTGGACTAGTAGTTTCTATTAGAAACCATGGAGAGTAAGCCACTGAGCAGCACCCCTCCGTGCTCTACCTCCACTGCCTCATCCAGGTTCCTGCCCTGTGTGAGTTCTAGCTTCAGTAATGAGGTATGATGTGGAAGCAAGTCCCCCAACTTGTTTTTGGTCGTGGTGATTCGTCACAGCCATAGAAACCCTGACTAAGACAGCCACCAATGACAAATCGGAATGGTGGGTATTATCCCAGCAGAGTTAAAGAGAGCTGTACAGGTCACCACCTGAGAAGTATCCAGAAGATGAGTCTGATACTTATAATTATTATGTGATATTTTAATAACCAGATATTTTAAAATAAACCTTGATTTGACATATAGTTAGCCAGTCATTTTAAAATTGCTAACCTTAGACCTTAGAAACTTGAATATCATACACATTATCTTTAATTCTTATTCTCTATATTACCTTATACTATCTTCTATATTTCTTAAATTTAACTTATTTGGCTCTTTATCCTTAAAAAGGTCTTTAGATTTTATTTTTTTAACTGTGTAAACATATATTTGTCCTAATTTTTATATATGTTTTAGTTAGGTTTTTACTGCTGTGAGCAGACACCATGACCAAAGCAACTCTTATATGGACAACATTTAATTGGGGCTGGCTTACAGGTTCAGAGATTCAGTCCATGACCATGGCAGCATCTAGACAGGCAGGGTGCAGGAGGAGCTGAGAATTCTACATCTTCATCTGAAGGCTGCTAGCAGAATACTGACTTCCAGTCAGCTAGGATAAGAATCTTGAAGCCCACACCCACAGTTACGCACCTATTTCAACAAGGCCACACCTCTTAATTGTGCCACTCCCTGGGCTAAGAATATATAAGCCATAACAATATATTAATCCCTATTTACTAAAATTATGTTTATCTTTATAATGTTTTTCTTCACTTTTTTAATATTATGAGACATAATAGTCATATAGATAGGTCTTCTAGTTCTTTATGGGATTGGGATGACCTACATAGCTTTTTAGTTGTAAAAAAATATTATATGTAAATATTATTTTGTGATTTTAGGCCAGCACAGTTGGAAGAAGGAAGATAGCAATTATTTTAGAAAATAGAAGTCCTGTATTGGGGTCTTTAAAAACCCGTTGTGTTTAAAGAGATCAAACATATCTTGAAAATCCTTTTAAGAGCATGTATGCGCATGTGCATGTGTGTATGCGTGGCTGTGTGTGCTCGTGTGTGTGTGTTCTGTCAGTATACAAGAATAACTTAGGAATTAGGTTTGGATGTTCGAGCTTGTAAAACCCAATCTGTGGAAAGGAAGAACAGGAGAAAAAAAAGAAAGGGGACATGAAGGTGAGAAACACTTCAGGCACCTCATCGCGGTGTCAGTTGGAGGTCTGTCACTGCAAGGATCGAAAACACCCAGCCCACAAAGCAAGTCAGGGAGGAAAGCATCTATTCAGCTTACACTTCCAGGATCATAGTCCATCGCTGGAAGAAGTCAGGACTAGAACCCAAGCAGAGCTGGAAGCTGAAGGCCAGGAGCTGATTCAGAGGCCATGGAGGGATGTCACTTACTGGCTTGCTTCCCCTGGCTTGCTCAGCCTGCTTTCCTATAGAACCCAGGTCTACCAGCCCAGGGATGGCTCCACCCACAATGGGCTGGACCCCATTGATCACCAGTTGAGAAAATGTCTTACAGCTGGATCTCCTGGAGGCATTTCCTCAGCTGAGGCTTCTTCCTCTCTGAAGACTCCAGCTTGTGTCAAGGTGATACACACACAAGACCATACAGTCATCAGGAGGTTTCCTGGGTCTGGGGCCTCTCCGGCCACACTCTGCTGCTGCTGCGGCTGCTGGTGGTGCTGGTGCTCATTTTAAATGTGTGTGTGTGTGTGTGTGTGTGTGTGTGTGTGTGTGTGCGCAGAGTTAAATGGGAGGAAGCCATTTTTACTGACTTGACAACTTTATTATTGAGAGAGAGAGAGAGAGAGAGAGAGACAGAGACAGAGACAGAGAGAGACAGAGAGACAGAAAGACAGAGAGAAAGAGAGAGAGACAGAGACAGAGACAGAAAGACAGAGAGAAAGAGAGAGAGACAGAGACAGAGACAGAAAGACAGAGAGAAAGAGAGAGAGAGAGAGAGAGAGAGAGAGAGAGAGAGAGAGAGAGAGAGAACTTTCCCCTCATCCTCTGAGGCCTCAAGAATTGAAAGTAATGTAAGCAGTTATGTCATCTCTGGTCCTCTCAACTCTATCTCTCTGTTTTTTTGGTTCTTTGTTTTTGTCTCTGATTTCTGGGTCTGTTTTGGAGTAGCCTGACCATATTTACAGGGCTGTTTAGTCACAACTGAATCCCCGTTACGCTGTGGATCTAAACAACCCCAAATCCAACTTCACAGTGTAAAACCATCAACAGGAAACCACTCGGCCCTTGGAGGTGATATTCTATTTTAAACTGTTTACCTACACTTTTCCATGTTTTTAAATCTAAGGGACCTTTTTTAGAGCCAGATTTTAGGAAAGATTTTCTTAATGAAGGTAAACAATTTTTTTACATGCACTTTGGCAAAATGCTACAAGAACCAGAATTTAGAAGCTAGCGAAGCATCTACGAGGATAAAAGTGCTCTTTAGAATCCAGCTGTCCCATGTTCTGCCTCTTCCTTCAGGTGGGTCTCCTGGCTTGTCCTTTCTTAACCATCTATTTACAGCCATACTTAATCTTTCTTCTGTATGCAGGTGCCAGGCATGACCCAAACCAGCAACAGGGTCCTGAGGAGGAAGGTTCAGGAGACCAGAGATAAAGAAAATGGAACACATAGGCTCCAGAAGTCTTGTATAATCTTGTCTAATGCCAAGCAAGTTTATTAAGAAATATGGTGTCTTATATACTATTTCGAGGGGGAAAATGGGACAAGGTCAGAAGAAACTATCATGGATGAAGTCAATGGGAAGCTAACCAAACAATGCTACACACATGGAAAACAGGGCATCTCGGGAACTTTACAGACCAAGCACACAGAGGCCTTGGGACTGATCATTTTAGCTCCTTGTAGTGAGAAGAGTTATCAGTGTCAGAAGCCATAGCTCCCCAGGGCCCAGGCCATCACTGGCTCTGTGTGTCCCTGGTTTAGAGAGGGAAGCTATGTTCCTTCTTCATACGCCAGAGCCTCAGGGAAAGTCTTGGATCAATCCAGGCCTCAGCAGGCAGGGCATCTGAGACCACTCCTAGGGTTGGGGTAGAGTAACTGAACACAAGACGGTGTCACTTCCCAAGACAGGGTTGGGAAAACTGGGTAAAACAGGTTTTGAGAGGGAAAGCTTAAAAGATGCCCAGCAGATATCTGGGTCAAACTGTCCTGGGCACATCCAAGTATGTGAGTCTGGGGCACAGAGAAGCCAGAGGCAGAATCGACGTGTGTGTGTGTGTGTGTGTGTGTGTGTGTGTGTGTGTGTGTGTGTGTGCTGGCCTCCAGCCATCATCTAAAGAGACAGAGGAAAAGGAGATCAAAGACACCCACCGTTCCCCAGCCACAAGTCAGGAAGAGAGCCTGGGTGACGGCACTACTGAACAGGGTGTGAGACGCAGAAGACAAGAGAGGTGCTGGTTAAAGATAGGGGAGAAGAAACTGAGCCCAGTACCAATGAGAGCTGCACCAGAGGCAGACAGATGTCACTGTCACTGGAACAGTTTCCAGTGACGGGCCGAAGGAGGGGCTAGAAATCATTCTCCTCCAGGTGGGGCGATGCCCCGGCGCTGTGCCAGACCCCGGAGTGTGTGATGTTCTTAGAAATTTGCTTTCTTTTTTTTTTCAAAACAGAATGGCACTTCGAACAGATACACAACAACAAAAAGATGCTGTAAAAACCTTCATTGCCACCCACACGTCTCATAAACCGCGAAGAGCTCCCGGATGACTAGCATTAATAATTTTTACGGGGCAGCTCTCCAAGACATCCTGAAAGAATAACTCATAAAAGCAATTGTAAAAAGCTGAACAGAAATCGAAAAACTGTCTGGGAATGAGCCATGCCTGGTGAATATCTAGGTTGTAATGCTAAGGAGACAACCATAAACCCAGAGCGATGACGTCTGTGGTTACCAGATCCCTACTATAACAAACCCGTAACACTTGTCCAGAACCGAATCCCAGTTTTAAGTCACTTGTCCACAAGCTGCTACTGAACTTGCTTGTGTTCCATTTCATCAAGACAGGAGGAGGCTGTACTTGCTGCTGAAGAAGACGGAGATGAGTCACAAGCAACCTGTGTCTTCAGAAGCTAACAAAATAAAAAATAAAAAAAGAAAAAGAAAGAAAAGAAAAAAGTCTCTCTGCCACCAGGCTGGCTGCCACAGTAATAAGAACCATGACTCCCTTCATCTGTAACCAATTGGAGGAGGTAGAGGCAGCCGGTGTTAGAGAATGTGTGATCAGATTCGGAATGAAGGTAATTAATGGGTGTATTGGGCACACGGCTAAACAGATGAGTTAGTTAGTAAGGGGGTAAAAAAGACATTTTGGGATACGTTGGAGTAAATAGGAAAATAGAAGCAAGGGGTCGCAGGAAGAATACTGTCAAAAATAAATAAATAAGGATGATTGAAAAACTGTGGCCCGGACAGCCCGGTAGACCTTCAGTAGGTAGGAAGAGATGACAGAGATTGGGCACGAAGACCAGAGGGCAGCGGTTCCGTAAGGTGTTTATCCAACAGGAGGGTCTCTTGACAAAAACCTCTCTGCACAGAGCATCCTTTATTATACCCGTGAGCCAGTTCAGTCCCTACCACGGAGCCAAGTATTCTACAGGAACAATGTGCTTGAATGCGCAACTTAGCCAGCAGGGGAGAATGGGTGTGTATGTGTGGGCCTGGGTAATCGGAAGAAATGGGGGAGGGGTGCAATGGGAGTGGAGGAGGAGTGAGGAGATAGTGGAGGGGTGAGAAATGGGGGGGGAGGCTCTCTATTTCCTTCTTCCTTTGGCCGATATTGTCTTCTTCTGAAAGAACACTTTGAGTTGGGTCACCTGGAAATTTTGTACAAGAATATACAAAATGAGGCTGCTAGCCAGTCTCAGCCGCATTCCTGCTGTAGACCAGGTCATGTCACAGGCAGTAACAAACCCCATGTTCTTCAGACCTGCTGTGAATACAGGAAGTGTTCATGGTTTACCACAGACGGAGTGTCGTTCCCCCTCCCCCACCCCGCTTTAGTCTGTTGGTTGGTAATTTTTTCCTTGCTAGGGATCCAACCAAGGCCTTGTGTGTGATGGGCTAAGGCTCTAGCTACACCAAGCTATGCCCATGGTCTCCCTGTGTGCTTTCATGAGAAATCCTAGACAGGCATCAAGGACACTGAACACTAATGGCTGCTCCGTGGAGTCTTTTCTTGTCAAATACAGACAAGACAAAGACTGAGGGAGGCAGGAATAGAGCAGGATCTGGAAGATTCTGTGTTTCCTGCCTTCAGCTGCTATGCTGCCTCAGAAATGTCCCCATGTGTGTGGGAAGGCTAGGGAAGGGTAGGTACCTTGGTCACATGGTACTCGGGGACCCGAACGCTAGAAGAGCGTCTGCTTGGTTCAGTGCTCCACTGAAGCCATCTCAAAATCCTTAATAATCTCATTTTGCCTTTCACACTTTGGAAAAAGAAGGGGGCAAGAACAGGCCTCCAGGACAAAGGAATCACAGGCTTCACCCAGAACCTGGTCCACCTTCTCTTCTCAAGTATGCCCAACATTAGGACAAAGGGATGGCCCTGTCTGACTTGGGTCTGAGGGAGGAGCAGGAAGCTTTGAAAACTTAAGATTTTATCCTTTAGGAAAACATCACAAGGCCAGGGTTTGACTCAGTGATAGAATGCTTGTCTAGCATTCCTAAGGCCCTAGGCTCAAACAAACAAACGAAAACATTAACAAAAACAACAGACTCCAAGGCCAGATGTGGTCTGGTTTATACCTATAATCCCAGCTCGCCTGGGGCAGAAGCAGGAGAAACTGGAGTCTGAGGCCAGAATAGGCCACAGAATAGTTTCCAAGCTCTTTAGGACTTCATTGCGAAGCTTTGTCTCGCAAAGCAAACCAAACAAGAAGCATGTGTGTGTTCTGTTTTCTGATCTGTCGGGCACATTTCCAAAACATGTTACCCACCGTCCACTCGGCCTTCTGGTAACCTGATGCCTCCGCGGGTTAGCGACCTTGTAGCCCCTCCCATCCCCTCGGGCACCGCGCCGGGAGGTACGAGGTGCGCATGCGCTTTAGGCCGACCAGAGGCCCACCATAGGCCTGCAGCCTCCTCTCCCCTCACAGGGCTCCTTCTGGGCCTCCACTGGCTCACACCTAACAATCTCCGTCTGTGTTTCCTGCCTTGCCCCTTGCAGCAAAAACACTTCCTTTCCACTCCAGCCCGGAAGTCTTGGGAGTCTCGCTGGTTTCTGACTCAGTCTCCCTGCCTGGCCCCTGGCCTTCTCCAGGTCTCCCTTTGTACTTGCCACTTCAGACACGAGGTCCACCTATGTCAGAAACGTAGAGAAGTCTGCAACTCCAGTTCCTGTTAGCTGAATAGACAGTAAACCTACTTCATCCGCTGACTTTTCTAGGGTATTTTTGTGCTCTGTGTGTGTGTGTGTGTGTGTGTGTGTGTGTGTGTGTGTGTGTGTGTGTGTCCAGATTTTATTTCCCAGTTTCTTTACTATTACAAGTTAAGACAAGATTTCTGCCTGGTTGGGGGGGAGGGGGAGGAAACACCATTGATCCCAACACTTAAGAGGCAGAGAGGTAGTTGAATGCCTGTGCGTTCAAGACCAGTCTACTCTACAGAGTAACTTCCAGGACAGCCAGGCATACACATAGAAACCCTGTCTCAAAACAAACAAAGAAAAAGCCAAGATTTCCTCTCTTGACACACAATGGTTATACCACTGATAGAATGATATGTGGTACATTAATCTCCTCAATAATAAGTCCAAGGCCACCTGCTTTCCACAATTCTGAAGGGAACGGGTTTGGACCTAGGTCAGTTTTTCTTATGTTTGGTTTTTCTGGGACTCCCAACCCAAGGAAATTGTAATTGCAGTTTTGCTCAGCCTGAACCAAGTAGTCCCCCGGCATCCTCTGGAACTGGGATTTCATCGAATAACACTGAACTAAGGATCTAGAACGCTGACAATACGGGGCAGTCACCTTCTGGAACACATGCCTCAGTTTCTTTCCGGGGCACCAGCTCTTCCTCCAATCTTGGTCCATTCAGTTTGAAAGTAGCTACCTCTTTCTGTTCCAGACCTCAACAAGTCCAGAGCCGATGAGTCCACTGAACCCCCAGCCACAGCGTTGGGTGGGCATGGGGACAGGGCTGTGGCTTCATCCATGACACCCACAGCTGCCACAGCACTGTAGTGAGCACAGATTTGAGGACCTCAGCAGCCCGCCCTTAGAATTCACAGTTGCTGTGCTCACCCATGTCCTCTTACCTGAGCATCCACAGCATGTGAATAATTCAACAGTTCAACACACTTCTCCAAGCACCTGTTACACAGCCCACTGATAACATCTCCTAATAGTTGACTGCAATGTTGAGTGCTTTGCTTGACAAATGCACTTAACCCCACAGCATCCATACGATATAGATGCTGCCAATCGTCCCCACCCCTCCTTGAAAGGACGAGCTGACACTGGACTAAAACTGAGACATTATAAGTTCAGAAGTTCAGATATATGCCAAATGGTAGATACATAATTACAGCTCTGCACACCAAACTCACGGTCATGTCCCGCTCCTGTGTTTTGAATTCTTATCTATTTAACTCTGCTACCTGTTCTCACAACCAGAGTGGCTTCCATTATGTACAAAAGAATGTGTTGACTTGATGGAGGATAAGGTGATTAATAGTCTGTATGTCTCCCGCTTTGGCTTTGGGTGGCTCACCAGTTGTTAGAGGGATATGTGTGCCAACAATTACCACCTTAGTCTGTTTTGTCATCACTGAAACCAATACTGGACAGAGACAACTTAAGGAAAAAAGAATTTCTTCTGCTCACAATTTCACCCTACCATGGTTGAGAGTAGATTGTGAAACAACCCAAATCATGGTTGGACAGGAAACAGAGCTAAGGAATACAGGAAGGGACAAAGTCGCTGTCAAGCCTCTTAGGGACCTGCATCCTCCAAATCAGCCCCACCCAGTTTTCACCACCTCCCAACCAAAACATCATACTCATGATGGTTAGTGTGGTCAACTTGACAGGATATAGAGTCACTAGAGAAATGGGCTTCTGGGTGTGTCTATGGGGAATTATCTCTATATTTTATGGGGAACTTACCAGAGATGACTGCTCAGACACAGTCTGTAGTCAACTGAGTCTTTATTCCAGCAGGCTGGGACTATACTTAGGTATTTGGGACCCAAGTGTAGCACTGAGCATTTAGAGTAAGAAGTTTTTAAAGGCAAAAACTTCTTCCTTTTATCTCTTTTGGCAGCTGCAGGGGGAGATTTTGTGTCAGCAAGCAGTTTAACAGAAGCTAAAATAAGCAGTTAGCTGGAGGTAGTTCTGCTTAAGCCTACAATTTAACCTGTGTTATCTTAAATCATCTGGGACAGCTTAACCTCTGGTTCCTAGAATAGGGTTGGGTAATTTTTCATGGAGCTTATAATCAAGAAATTAAATTGTAGTTAGGTCTAATAGCCTCAGCAAGAATACAAGATGGAGGAACCTCTGCACTATCACAATGTTACAATGTTAATTGCTGTGGAAAGACTCATCTTATTTGTGAATGAGGCTGTTTCTTGCTTGTGGGATCCTGGACTGTATAAAAGAGAGAAAGTGAGCTGAGCAATAGCAAGCACTTAGAACTCTCGGCTTCTTAACTGTGGATACAATGTAGCCAGCTTCCTCAAACTCTTGTTCCATATCTTCCTTGCTGTGATAGACTGTAACCTAAAACTGTAGGCCAAAATAAACATTTTTGTCCTGTAACTTGTCTTTGTCTGGCACTTTATCACAGCAACAGGAAAAAAACTAAGATAATATTATAAGTCAAAACTCCCTACAACCTAGTCACTTCCAAACAGCACATCAACTGATAATGAAGCCCCCAGTACATAAGTTTCCAGGGGGTATTTTATATTCAAATTATACCATCTGTAGATAACCAAGAGGTATTTTGCCTCCATCTCTAATCCACCTCTGCTGCAAAGCAGTGGCTCCAAAATAAAAGTATCATATGCATTAACTTGTAAGTGGTCCCCAAACCAACTGGCAACAGCCATCTTATTTTTGCAGCAATGTTAGGCTTCCTGTTCTTGGGAAGAGTCAAATAACAATAGCGTTATTCACATTGGGGATGTGTCCTAGTTTGCTTTCTGTTGCTGTGAGAAACATCATGGCCAAAAGCAACGTGGGAAGGAAAGGATTTAATTTGATGTACATCTCTCAATCACAGTTCATCACTGAGTAAAGCCCAGGCAGGAACTCAATCGGAAGGAACCTGAAGGCAGGAACTGAAGCACAAGCCATACAGGAACTCTGCCTACTGGCTTGCTCCCAATGGCTTGGCCTAGCTTGCTTTCCTGTACAACCCACTACCACTTACCCAAGGGTGGTACTGTTCACAGGGGACTGGGCCCTCCCACATCAAACATTAATTAAATATATCCTCAATTTGGTGGAGGCATTTTCTCAAGTGAGGTTCTTTCTTCTATGATGTGTATTCGTTTTGATTATCTAAATATTTATACCAATAAAGACACAGGAGGCATAAACGGAGGTAAAAACCTGGCAGCTCAGGGAAGTAACTTTATTTTCTCAACTACGTGCAATGTATCTATTTACAAGCCTGATTCTACAAGTAGCTCTTTTGAAATCTCTTTCTATCTGTGTCTTTCTACCAAGCTAATCTACCTTTCTCTTGAGCTCCTCCAAACCACAGGGTTCCTTGTGGCTCCTAGAATACTACTCTACCTTTGTCCTGCTGGAGGCTTCCCTTTGCGTTCCTGCACTGAGAACAAAGAGAAAGCCCTATTCTCACCCGAAAGTCCTTCCATAAAAGCTCTCTCAAGCCAAAAGAGAAAGAGAGAACTCAATCAAAGGTCCAATTGTTTACAAAAGAAGTCCTCCCCTACATCCTGGGCAGGCTGAACCACACCAGTCATGGTTGGTTGGGGCTCCAAGCCAAGTCAGTACCGGACTGAACCACTTCACCTTTAAGGTGGAGCAGTTCAAGGCCACCCAGCAGGCTTTGCTTCGGGTCATAGAGCAAAGACCGAAAGACTTCTCCCAAGAGACCTGCCTTGGGAATTTAGCAATAGGCCAGAACTGTCTCTCTTTACCATTCTTATCTATGGAGGCTTTTGGAGGCACACCCAAATTGCATCTCTATAGGGCACACCTAACTGCATCTAATTTCTATTTACACTTTTATATTTTGCTAATAAGTAGGTTTTCTGAGTACAATAACCAAGCAGCAAACACTAAGGACTGTAGTTTGTGTCAAGTTGACAACTAACTAGCGCAAATAAAATTTGCTCATATTTCAAAACTCAAGTCTGGAGCTCCAGACAGTGAACTAGGGATGAGGACCACTCTGACCCCCTCTCTACAAAACCAGAAGCTGTTCCAATTCTAAATAATCTGGTAACTTGATCCGTGACCTGTAAGTCTTATATTGTGAATATTTTCAGAATATAAAGGGTGAAAATATGTATTTGGGTCTTTTAAAGAATATTTACTCTTTGTTTATTGTAGTAGTTGGGACTTGAGCCCAGATCCTGTGCGTGTTTAGCATAATTCTGCCACTGAGCCATGTCCCCAGCATTACACTGTGACTACTTTTCCAATTCCTTTTAAAAATTATATTTAAAGGGCTTTTTTATGCACACATGTTCGTGTGTGTGTGTGTGTGTGTGTGTGTGTGTGTGTGTGTGTGTACGTATGTGTGATGAATGTGAGGGCCCCCAGTCTGGAGCTTTTGGGACCACCCGATGTGGGTGCTGAGAACCTAGAGCAGCAAGCGCCCTTTACCCTGAGCATCTTCAGCTCCTTTGTGATGGTTGGCCTTTCACTGCAAAACTCCACCTCTCCCAGAGGCCTACCACACTGTTAATCACTCCATTTTGATCTCCCCACTCCTGCACCCCACCTCTTGTTCATCTACCCAAATGAAGGATTGATTCAAGCCACATAGAAATATCTCACACTTTTGATGCAAACCCTAGAAAGTAAATTATTGTCAGTATTTACCTGATTTTCCGGCTAGCATTGGCAGATAATAAAACAAGTCAGTCCACATGCTTGGGAGCACAGATCAAGTGCTCACTCAGAAAACTTAAGTTTCAAATGTTCTTTAGATCCTAGGATGTCAAAGCTGGAATCCGGTGGCTAAGTCTGAAGGTCAAACCCAGAAACAGCTGATAAAGGCTTGCCTACCTTGGGAACCTCAGCATCCAGGGAGCCCTGGCCCTGTTAGAATCTCTCTGGGGCCCTCTAAGTTGCTCTGGGACAAGGGACAGGCATGAGAGTGGCTAGAGAAAAGGAAATGGTAGGCATGGGTTAAGTTCACAATCCTCACACACATTTATCAGAACTCAAAATGAGTCAGCATCGCAACATTGTCTCTAATGTGAGTGAAGAAATACTAGAAAGGCTACATGAATCTATAAAACAAAGCATGTGGCTCTTCCTCTACTTGGACCCTATACTTCTCCATCCCTCAAGTGTCAGCTCAAGCAGAAGCATCCTTAGGCAGCCTTCGCAGGCATACATTAGGCCACTCACCTGCAGAGCATCTAGTAGGGATGGATGCCCCATTGAACCTGGAAACTCTCCTGTTAAAACAGTAACTGAATACTTGTTATCTCCGTTGCTCCTGGGGAGAGTTTGAACCCTGTCAACGTGAGACCTGCACTTCTCTTTTCACCACGGTATCCACAGGGCTTAGCATATGTGGTGGTTTGCTGGAGAATGGTCCCCATAGGCTCATACGTTTGAATGCTTGGTCCCCAGTTAGTGCAGATTTCTAGGAAGGACTGAGAGGTGTGTGGAGTAGGTGTGGCTACCAGTAGCTCTAATGTGAACTAGTTGCGGAGCTTTAAGAGATTTTTTTTTTTATTGTTCTATTTAAGTATTATCTTGGGAAAATGTATGGGCTGGAAAGAGGGGGTGTCACTTAGGGTGGGCTTTGAGTATCAAAAGCTCATGCCAGGCCCAGTCTCTCTCTCTCTCCCCACTCCCCTCCCTATAGATTGAGATGTAAGGCTTCTCAGCTATTTCTCCAGTACCATGCTACCACAGTCCACCATGAGGATAACGGATGAGCCCTCTCAAACTGTAGGCAAGCCCCCCGATGAAAAGCTTCTTTTATAAGAATTGCCTTGATCATGGTGTCTACAGAAGTCAACCAATAACTAAGACACCATAGTTCAACGAATAATTGTCAACAGCTTGAATTGATCAATTAATCAATCAACAGGTGTAGTGCTCATCGGCTTAAGATCAAGCAGGGCTCACCTGAAAGGAGGGCTAGAAATGAGAAGGGAAGGGGGTAAGAGAAACATAGAGCCAAGTGTTCTGATCGAGGCTCAAAGTTTAATATTCAGCACAGCATATATAAAGGGAAGACCACAAAACCCATCCCAGAACAGTCACGCAGGGGTAGTAACAGTGCAGCTGTAAATCTGAAAAGTCTCCATGTCTTTGCAGCTTGTTAACTCCGGCACATCAAAGCTCAAGTCTGTAGCCCAGGCAGATGTTTCTGCTCAGGCCGATAAGGCTTATCACTTAAGGTCTGCTTTTGTCTTTCATGGGCGTTTTTCACTGTCTCCCTAGCCTGCCAGGCTGAGAAGGTTACAAACAGGAGACAAGGGAATTCAAGTTGAGGTTCCCTCCTACCAGTACTTGGTTTTCACTATAGGGCAACATAGTGGCAATTTTAGATCCTTGAGATAGGTTACAGCATGTCAGACTGAACCTTCCAAGCTTTTTGCATACATGAAGTCATTTAATACCTGCAATCCTATATGGTTTCTAAATCCTATAAAACCAATATCACAATTCACCCCATCCTATAGATAAGTACATGAAGGAACACAGAAATTAAATGACTTACTCAAAATCATGCAGTCAGAGACAGAACTGGGGTTTAACCCACTGCCATGTGTTTCCATGGGCTTTGCTTTTACTAATGATCTATTTTGGTTACTATGTATAATCTTTTGCTGTGTCATGAGACGCAAAGGTTTTAACAATAAATCATTCAGTTACTATGTATACCTCTATATCCATCCTTTCTTCAGCAATTACATACAGGCTGGCATACATATGGGGACCTCTGACCCAGAGGCTATGGAAGAAACATGGCAACTCAGCTACCAATGCTTTCTTTACCAGGACACCCTCCAGAATTAAGTGAGACGTTCTCAGCGATGGGCAGATCAAACAGTGATTAAACTTGAATTTTGCTCCATGGCCAATCGATACAATGTTGCATGTGGCTCAGTCTGTGCTCCATCAAATGAAGTTCAAAGCAGCCAGGGTAGACGTAGAGGCAGAAAGTAATGTTAAGTCAACACATTCACCCAAGAAAAATCATGGGTTTCTTAAAGTGGGTGAGGCAACCTAAGGGGGACTTGGGTCTTGTAGACTGTAAGCTGCACAGAGGCAGGGATTCAGTCTGTTGTGTTCCCTAGGAGCTAATAAAGTACCTAGCACAGAGAAAGTAATAAACAATTGGCAGATGGATGATATAAGAGAGTGGGGTAGAGCAGAAACAGGTGTACTCCTGTAGTGATAACACTGAAGGGAAAGGACAGACAGAATGACAGCAATGGATGCTTTCACAATCACTGCTAGGCAACATCATCGTGGTGGTTTGAATATGCTTGCCCCATAGGGAATGGCATTGTTGGGAGGTGTGGCCTAGTAGGAGGAAGTCTGTCACTGTGGGGTGGACTTTGAGACCCTCCTCCTAGTTCATTGCAAGACAGTCTTTTCCTGTTTGACTTTGGAACAAGATGAACTTTCATCTCTTCTCGGACCACAAGGGCTTGAATGCTGCCATGCTTCCTGACTTGATGATACTGGACTAAATCTCTTAACCTGTAAGCCAGCCCCAATTAAATGTTATCTTTTATAAGAGTTGCCTTGGTCATGATGTCTCTAAATGGCAATGAAAACCCTAAGACACCCATCATCATCATCATCATCATCATCATCATCATCATCATCATCATCATCATCTCTACTATTTCTGTTTTTTAAAAAAAAATGGCTTAGTTGTTTTAATCTATTTGCTTCTTTCTGTGTACCATAAAAAAATTCCAGAATTTGGAAGTTCATTAGAACACAAGTGCTATCTGAATACCCCAGGGGATGCTACAGTAGTAACAGTTGCTCATCCAAAATGGAAGAACTGCTCTGAAGTTTGACGGGCAAGTTGCACAGCAAATAAAAAACATAGTTCCTATAGAAATCTGTCAGAAAGGCAACACAACAATAAAAAATAAAGGAAAAACTGTTGTTGTTGCTGCTGCTGCTTGTTTGTCTGTTTTTAATCATAAAGCACAGCAACTGTAGGTAAGGTTCTCATCTTAAAGAGAAGGCTTGAGTTAAATTGTGTTCTTCAAATGTCTGCTTCACGGTGTTCAGAGACAATGTTCTGGAAGTTCCTGGGAAAGAGGGCCGCTCTGTCTTGATGAAACTGGCTAGTTTTTATGAATAACTTTCATCTCTCTGACTACAAATGGCCATCTTTCCACTCCGTGGCACCATAAAGACATGTCCCTCTTTCCTTCCTACTGAAACCAACAGATCTGGTTTTGGTGGAAGTGAAGATCTGATTTGGGGTCCTCCTCTGAAAAATGACAGACGGTAATGAAGATGAGACTGGAAGAAGTAGGCTTAAGATAAATGCCCAAAGCCCCAAGAGACCTGGGAAGTACCAAGCATTAGATTATGAAGGAGCCAGAGATGACTGAGAG
Source organism: Micromys minutus (assembly GCF_963924665.1). Lineage (NCBI taxonomy): Eukaryota > Metazoa > Chordata > Mammalia > Rodentia > Muridae > Micromys > Micromys minutus. Next base: position 16,433,771 of record NC_137957.1, on the reverse strand, counting down.
GCTCAGAGATTGAGACCTGCTCTTCTAGAGGATCAGGGTTTAATTCGCAGCACCCACGTGATGCAACTCACAACCTCATTTGACTCTAGCTCCAGAGGGATCTAATACCCCTTTCTTGCTTCTGGGGGTACCAGCACCCATGTGACACCCACCCACACAGACATACACATGTACACATGAATAAAATTAGATTTAAAGAAGAAAGAACATTGAAGGCTGGAGAACAATGTTCTTTCTTCTTTAAATCTAATTTTAAAGCGGTTAAGAGCACTGACTGTTCCTCCAGAGGTCCTGAATTCAAATCCCAGCAGCCACATGGTGACTCACAACCATCTGTAATGGAATCCAGTGCCCTCTTCTGCTGTGTCTGACAGCTACAGTTTACTCATATAAATAAAATAAATAAATCTTAAAAAAAAAAAAAACATTGAGCAATGGTATTTCATTCCAAGTCTCTGTATTTCTGTATATAGAACTTCAATAAAACTAATCTTAAAAGAATATATATATAATTATGTTATAATAGATATAAAACAGACACTTTATAAATTTGTTATTAATTTAAATTACATATTAAGTATACATAAGTTAAAGTTTCCTTGCATACAGAGTAAATTATTCATGAACAATGGATTTTAGACTTTTGTTAATGGGAGATTCAGTTTTGACTACACCATTTGCTGTCCAAGTGACCACAGGCACATTATTTAAGTGCTTAGAGCTTTGCATTCTCATTTGAAAAATGGAAATAATGCCCTCTACCTTCTAAAGTCTTTAAAGGGGTCTTGTGAAATGTAACTTATGCATGTGTATTAATTTTTATATTTGCATACATAAATCATAGCCTGGCGGTAGTGGTACACACCTTTAACCTCAGCATTGCTTCAGAGGCAGAGGCAGAGCAGATGGGTCTCTGAGTTCAGAAAATTATGTCATTAATCATCAGAAGCACTCATCCAACAAGGGCTTGGAAAAGGCTCAGTCTGTGCACTCTGCCGTGTTCTCTATGGGTAAACACGGAGATAGGAGAGTTTCTATCGCAAAGGGCTTAAGTCTCCTGGAAATGCTAGGATGTGACCGGGTAACTTCCTCGTCTGGGTCTGAGACTTCGTTGGAAGTTAATAAGTTAACCAGCCCCTACAGCTTCACCAGAGTAACAGAAGGTGTGACAGTTACTCATTTCCTGCAGGCACTGAGCTGTTTTGCTTTGCCCACTGAGTCTTGGAAGGGCAGGACCCAAGTGGGTGGTACAGGTACACTAAGTGGCCTCGGCAACTCAGTGTTGACTGTTAGCCTTGAAGACACCACAGAACACCTGTGGAAGCCAAGGACAACTGGTGGCAGTTAAGCATCTCCTTCCATCTCACGGGTTCTGGGGATTAAACTCAGGTCATCAGGCTTGGGGGACAAGCACCTTGGCCTGCAGAGCTGTGTAGCCAGCCTCCCTCGTTGGTTTTCTCTGCTTTTTTATAAAGCAGAGACTAATGCTTCTGAGTCCTGGAAGAAGGCATTACTTCATATCAAAGCTCCAGGTGACAACGACAAGGGATGGCTTCTAGGGTTAAATTCTTGGCACACTCATCCAGGACGTGCAGGAGCAATAAAGGCTTATGGTAGACTGCCTGTAGTAACATTCTTCATCCATGAAGCAGGGAGAGTAAGCTCACATGACTCACATGGCTGTGAGGATTAACTGGGGTAACATACTAAAACCCTGGAAATGAGAACACTTCAAACAAATCGGCAGTACCAGGCACGAGTGTGAGTAAGAAGGGGAACACCTTTCATAGCTGTGGTCCGAGCAGCGACACATCAGACATAGTTGCTTTTTAATGTTGGCAAGTTGCTATAGGGGAGCGATACTAGCATACTCTGAGAAGGGAATAATTACCAAAATTTCACTCTGTAAGTTGCTGCTCAAATCCCCTTGCGTATGCTCTTTCTTTTAGCAGCCCTGTGCAGAGTTGGCCATGCAGATCAGTGAATGCCCTGAGCTCAGTCCTGAAGAAAAGCCAAAACAGTTTTCCCCATTTCAAAGATTAAGAACAAGAAGCACTCAAGGGAGTCCAGGATTTAAAGTTTATCTCTACAAAGACTTTAAGTATTTGTTGCTATAGTTGGGTGTAAAAGATAGGTCTCTAATAAGAAGGTTATAAATTTGTGTGTGTGTTGAGGGCGGTGATTTCTCTCTCAGTGTGTCTCTGAAGATTTAGTTTGGCCACTGGACACCTCACATCCTTACGTCTAATAGCCACACCCCTCAAATCCTTACGTATGATAGCCACGCCCCCTCATATATTTTCATCTTGTATCCATCCATGCCTTGCTATCCTAGAAGTGTCTTCAGAAACTAATCAACACGAAAGTTTGGCCCTGCGTTTACTCTGTGCTTGTATGAGAAGTATCAGCATTTCTATTTTTAGAAATCTCTTTTATTCGTGTGTTTGTTTTGTGTCTGTGTCTGCTCAGGTGTATGCAGATGCCAGAGTGGCTATTGGTTCCCTTGGAGTTGGAGACACAGGCATTTGTAAGCTACCCATTTTGGGTGCTGAGACCCAGGCTTTGATAGGGTTGTGAGTCGAATCTCTCTGGCCCCTGCCTTTCACGGTTTGAAAATGATTTGCTATTTCAAAGAAATAAAATCTGTCTCAAATATTGTACATTTTAACATGTATGTACTCCTTTACCTAGAAATTCCACACTAAGGAAATTAAGATGTGCTTGAAGAGTTTGCTCCAAGAACACTACTTGCTATTCTGTGTGTGATAATGAAATTCTAGCTGGAAGTGTCCTTGTTGACCCCTGATTAGTATCTACATGTGTCCTAAAATGGTTGGTTCAAAGCAAGGGAAAACTTTTTAAGCATTCCTATTTGTTTTTAGTTATATTTTCTTGTGACACTTTCTAAAAGCTGTAAAGATCACCAGTGAGATGGCCCAGTAGGTAAAGAAGCGTGTCACCAAACTCAATGACCAGTTCAATCTCCAGAAACCAGATTAAAGGAGAGAACTAAAACTGAGTCCTGCAATTGTCCTCTAAACTCTGCATGTGTAAACTTATACACACGTACACACACACACACCTACATACCTACACACACCTATGTACCCACACACACACATACATACACATACACATACACACAATACACATTACACATACATACATACATAATGAGACACACACTTATACATACCTACACACTATACATACACATACACTTACATACACAAACAAATCTACACACACATACACACAAAATAATCAAATGTAAAATGAAGAAAGAAAAGGAGGGATTGAGGGAGGGAAGGGGGAGGAAGGGAGAGGGATGGAGAGGGAGGGAAGGGGGAGGAAGGGAGAGGGATGGAGAGGGAGGGAAGTAGGAGGAAGGGAGAGGGATGGAGAGGGAGGGAAGAGGAAGGAAGAAAGAGGGACAGAGAGGGAGGGAAGTCACAAAGTCTATTTACATTGTGCTTTTCACTCTTGTTAAAGTCTGCTGGGCTGTTTAACCCCTGGCTGTGGTTTTTCTCTCTGCTCCAATTCCTGCTGCTATTTCGGGGGCCTCAATGTCCTCAGCATGAACTCTCCAACACCTTAGCTTTTCAGTTCCTTACTATCCCACTTTTCCAGTGACCTTTTACTTCCTCTCCAGTCCTGTGACTCACTCCAGTGACATTTAGATGTCATCTTCATTTGGATCTGCTCATCTCTAGAGCGTCTGTGCTTTCTGCTCAGTTTTGATTCTATGGGGGGAAAACTCTTTTTAATTAAAAGAAGTAACATTTTGTTGAGGAAAAAAGGTTGTTCAGAAAAATACATCATTAAAAAAGAAGGTCAGTGAGGAGGCTCAGCGGATAGTGGGGCTTGCTGCTAAGCCCAACGATGACCTTGGTTCAATACCTAGGCTCTACGTGGTGGGAGGATAGAAAGAACTCTTTGCCAATTGTCCTTTCACCTCCACAAACATCATGTGCATACATACACACCCATACACAAATAAATGCACGGTTGGTTTTGTTTTCTTTTAAAAGAAAATAAAGACACAGCAACCTAAAGATTACAATTCAGCTCGATTAAAAATCACTCAGCATTTTGGTAGGACTAATTTATTATCTGCTCTACCTCCAAAGTTCCTACATTTTTGCTTTTACCGTTTGCCTTTTCCCCACTGAATGATGTCTTCCTAAGTCAATAAGTCGAAACTATAGTCTCATTATCATGCTTGTAAAAGAACTTGCAGAGCGGTCACGGTATTCTTCCCCTGATGTAGGATGCTTCAACTGGCATGACTGACCTTTCCAGCTGGGTGGTTCTTTGCAGAGACGGGCAAGCTGTACGCCTTAGACAGCAGTTCTCAACCTTGGGTCACAACCCCTTTGGGGCTGTTGAACAATCCTTTCACTGGGCTCCCCTAAGACCATTGAAAGCATGAATATTTACATGACAATTAATAACAGCAACAAAGTGATAGTTATGAAGTATCAACAAAATAGTTTTATCATTTCCAGTCGCCACAACATGAAGAACTGTATTAAAGGGTCAAAGCAGTAGGAAGCTGATGCCAGAGAGTGTTCAACAGCGACCCCTCCGTACCCACTGCCTCAGGACTACGTGCCACAAACGCTTTCCCCAAGTCATAATCATCAAAATGGCTCCAGGTATCACCAAGGGTGTGTGTGGGAAATATTGCCCCAGAGATAGTCCCTGATGGTGGAAGCCTGCTTGTGTTAGACTTTTAGGTATTGTTCACTTTGTCAGGACTTGAAAACAACACTTATTTTGAAACTCTGACATTCACAGTAAATGCAACACAACTTTAAAATTCCCTTTAGAGAAGAAATGGCAAGCTGGAAACTTTGTTGTCTTTGTTCTAGAAGCCCTTGCAGCAAGTGTAACTGTTTATAATACAGCAGAAAGAACATACATATAGTTTCTCCAGATCCTATTTGTTTCCTAGCTTAGCCAATCCGTTTAAAACCACGCCCAACTGATTAGCAAAACAAAGCATCACCTTTCACTTTAAATATGTAACTCTTTGTTAGCCACCTTGGTAACATTCCTTCAGTTTATTGTCCATTTATATTGATGCCCTAGGACCTGCCTATTAATGTCCTTTGCCCATTCTTGGTTTTGTAAGAGCTGTTCATTCGGCATTCTGGCATGTCAACCAGCTTTGTTGCTATGAAAAAACATCCAAGAAAAACAACTTCTATGTAGAAAGATTTATTTGGGTTCAAAGGTTCAAAGGTTTCAGTCCATAGACTCTGTGGCGAGGCAGGTCACCATGGGAACATGACAGAACAAAACCACTCCTCTCTTCAGAGGTAGGAGGCAGAGTGAGCAGAAAGGACTAGAAACAAGATATGTCTTCGAAAGTCATGTGTTCAGTGACCTACTTCCTCAACCTCTACTAAGCTTTCATCATTTTGAAATAGTGCCACCAATTATTCACACACAGTGGGTCAGCTGTCACGATCCATCCAATCAGCTTCCAGAATCCCAGCTTTAAATATTGCTGCTCATAGCAGCCTTCCACACAGGAGCCTGTGCGGACATTCATAAGCAAACTGTATCATCAGGCTCATCTTTTTTTTTTTCTTGTAAACTTTATACTATATTTACCCATACAGAAACCATATGCTATTGAACTGCCAAGCTGTCAGCCATTGGACTATAGCTTGCTTTAAATGTTTCATCATAAGAAAGGACGCCTCGCTTGTTCTTCGTGTGGGTCCCCTAACAGTTGGAGTGCAGAGGGGATGCTCTGTCACTCTGTTGCCTGCCATTGGATCCCCTTCCCCTACTTGGTTGGGTCTCAGTGGGAGAGGATGTGCTTAGTCCTGATGGGGCTGGATGTCCCAGGGAAAGGTGGTATCCAAGGGAGGGGGGCTTCCCCTCCCCTGAAGAGAAGGAAAGGGGTTAAGAAATTTGTAAGGGTGGAACTGGGGGGAGGGAAAGGGGGGCTGCAATTGGGATGTAAAGTGAATACAAAAATAAAAGGGGGAAAAAAAAGAAAGGGTGCCTCTGAAACCACAAATTTGAGGGAGTTTCCTTCTATCAAGCTTATGTCTATTTTTCTACAGCTTTCATACTCTTGCACTGAGCCTTCTCTCTTTCTCTCTCTCTCTTCCCCTCTCCTCCTCTCTCTCTGCGTCTCTCTTCCTCTATGCCTTTCTCTTCCTCTCTGCCTCTTTTCCTCTCTTCCTCTCTCTGCCTCCTTTCTTCTCTCTCTTCCTCTCTCTTCTCTCTCTGTCTCTCTCTTCCTCTCTGCCTCTCTCTTTCTCTCTGCCTCTCTTTTCCTCTCTCTCTCTTCCTCTCCCTTCCCCTTGAGCAGTGCATCTCACACCAGAATGTAGGCTGAATCTCTGCATCACTGTTAAAGGAGTGGGATGAGGGATCCAGAATTTTTGCAAGCCCCAGGTGACATCAAAGTCCTTAGACCACACTTAAGGTCACTAAGTGCTAAACCTTCAAGACCCCAGCCCTCTGATTCCCTACCCAGGTTGGCTGGTGTCAGCCTGCAGGACAGCACCTGTGACGTTTTCTCACCCCATCAGCCACCATCTCCCACATTCCAGCCACAGAGCCACTCACTACAGCAGTGGTCCTTAACCTTCTCGGTGCTGCGACCTTTTAACTCAGTTCCTCACATTGTGGTGACCCCCCTCAACCATAAAACTATTTCATGGCTACTTCATAACTGTAATCTTGTTGTAAACTGCCATGCAAATCCCTGCTATGGGACCCCTGTGAAAGGGCTGTTGACGACCACCAGGTCCAGGAAGTGACCATCCTGCCGTGTATTTCTGCGGCCGTCTGTGATCTCCAGTGAGGCCTTCCCTCACTTTGCTTGTCTCCCCCATAATAACTGCATAAACTCGGTGACTGTCCTCAAGCCACGCCCCTCCCCTTTCCTTTGAGCTGTCCACCCATGATCAGGGAAAGAAGCTCTCCCAAGCCCGAGGTGGCACAGCAGCAAATACGTTCGAAAGTGCGAGCGCTGGGTGTATTAAAGCTTCCGGATCGCCAGAAAATTCTCCTTAAAGATACATCCATTAACCCGGGCTTGTTTAATAAACGCCTCGTGGCTCTAAGGATGTGCCCAGCAACCTTATTCAAGACATCAGACTGACTTCCATTTTATAGAGCTCTTAGTGCGCCTAGCACAGTGAATTCACATGGCCCCTAGGGCCAGAGGAAGGACTTACTGCCTGGAATCACAGGAGACCTTGAAGTTCCCCTAGAACTCACAACCTTACGCCTCCTGTGTTTGTAAGGGAGGACAAGCAGTCCTTCACCCTGGGTTTCCCACTCAGTCCTCCTCCCCAACCTCTAAACCAGTGCCTCTCAACCTTCCTGATACTGCAGCCCTTTCATACCGCTCCTCATGCTGTGTGACCCCAACCATGAAATTATCTCGTTATGACTTCACTGTAAACTTGCTGCCGTTATGAAACGTAAATATTCAGGATATCTGATACGCGACCCTTGTGAAAAGGTCGGTTGAGCCTCAAGGGCTCTCGACAGGCTGAGAACCTCTGCTTTAAAACATTTGTTCTTTTATTAGTAGTGTGTATGTGCACGGGGGTTGGGGGAGGTGCCGCAAGGAGCACATGGTACCTGTGGAGGTCAGAGGACAACTTTGTGGAGTCTAGTCTCTCCTACCTTTACTAGGGTTCTGAGACTGGAATTCCAGTGGCTATATCCGCAGCCCAAGCGTCTTTACTCTCTGAGCCACCGCTCCTACCCTCAAGGGCCCTATTAAGATTAACTCCCTCCTTTTGTACACTGGAAAGGAAATTCCATCCCCTCAATTTGGGATGGTCCCTGTCGTCACTATTTTAAAAATCTGTTTAAGATGTGTTATAACAAGTCGGTAGCTTTCGGAGTTTGTTTGCTCCAGACCCTGGCGGGAGTCGGTATTTCTTTAACAGTATATGTAAATCCATGGGACAGAGAGACTGTGTGTGTAGCGTCCTTTACAACATGAAGACCTTTTGTCACGAACCACTTCTCACCAGTCACGGTCTGTGTTCTGTTCAATGCAAACACAGCCTGCCCCCTCCTCCCAAAAAAGCAGAATTTTCGGAAGGAGTACTGGAACTGACCAGAGGACGATGGAGCAGCGACCACAGTGGCTCTGATTTCGTCCTGCGAGTTGGTCACAAACTTAACTCTGATTCAGTCAAATCCTATCTACTAGACACTTTTGTTGGACTTCACACTAGGCACATGAAACTCACATGCTCGTTCTTTCTTGAAAACTCCGGGCTCCCCCAGTAAAACACAGGGCTGAAAGCCTGGCCAAGCTAGGACTCCAGGTGACCTGCCCACTGCCTGCCGTGGGCACTGTCATCGCAGAGTTCCCGGGGCCGCGGTGGCCGAGGCCAGGCCGCACGTCCAACACTGGCTCGGACAGGTCGCGCCCCACCGCGCTCTTGTGCTCAATACCCTGCGGCGCCTGCTGTCCCCGGAGCGAAGGCGGAGACTCCGCCCCCGGGGCGGGCGCGGCGCGGAGTGGGCGTGCCTGTGGGCGGGGCGTCCGGGACCCGCCCCTCTGTCCGGGCTATAACTCCCCGGAGCGCCCGGCGCCCGCCGGCGGGCGGAGACGCGCGCCTGGCACTGGTGAGACGGGGTGTGCGGAAGGGTGCTGCTGCGGGGACTCGGGTGGGCTGCGGGGCTCCCGTGGGACCACCTCCACCTGGCCTCTCTAGAGGAGGGAGCGTGGAGCTCAGGTGCTCCGAAGGGCTGGCGGTGCCCGCGCTTCCCCGGCGGTCCTCTGCTGATCACTCCTCCTTCATCTCTAGGACATGGACCGCGCGCGCCTGTGGCTGGGGCTTCTGCTGCCCGTGGTGGCCGCCTTGGATTTCCGATACCACCACCAGGAAGGGATGGAGGCGTTCCTAAAGAGCGTGGCTCAGAACTACAGTTCGATCACGTACTTGCACAGTATCGGGAAATCGGTGAGAGGTAGGTGGCCTCCTGCGCACGTCCCTTAACCCGCGTTCAAAAGTAAGTTGAATGGCCGCGTCTGGTGCCCTGTTCGCGAGGCTCGCCGACGTGCTCCGCGCAGGTAAAGCATACTGTGCCCAGTCAGTGGGTTTTCTGCTTTTGCTGGTTGTTTGTTGTTTTGTTTTTGTCTTCAATTTTGTTAGATCAGGAAGGCGGTACGAGGAACGGTGTGTATACTGCTGTCCCTCTACCGAGAGTCAGTATCACTCAGTCCTCTGTGTTTCTGCCTTTGGGGATTGGGAGGACATTAGTTATCTGAGAGGTGTATCTTCACTCCTTTTCAAGGTAAACATCTTCCTCAGTTTCCCTTTTTCTTGGCTTCTCTGCATACTGATTGAGACTGTTAAAACTAGACCGTGCCGTACTTTTTGTGGAGTTCTAAGCATGCGTGGTGAACCCTATGGCTTAAAGTTCTGAGAAAATGCGGGTCTACATCTAAAGGCTGGTTTTGAAGGGTGCACCTGCTTGGTAGTAAGTCGAAACGAATGATATCCTTAGCATTTTCACGTGTATCGCTTAGTCTGCTTTAATTTTGAAACTATATATTCTCAGTGGAGGGAGCAGATGGGGATCAAAGAAATTAAGGATTTTGGTCAAGTTACCTAGATGGCCTCTCTTTCTTCCTCCCTCCCTCCCTCTCTCCCTTCCTTTCTCTTGTTCTTTCCTTCCTTCCTTCTTTCTATCTATCTGTCTGTCTATCTATCTCCTGGAGATAAAACTCAGGACCTCATTTGTGTTCCGCAAACATTGTATCGTGAACCTAACCTACTATCCATAGAGGGTGAAGTTTTAGCCAGGACTGGCTCCTTATCATTTTGGGTGGGGCAAATTAACTTAGCAGGAGCCATCACTGTTTCTCCATCTTCTGTTACTACGTTGATTCTCACAGAAGCGGTTGCCAGCAAACGGAATGCTTGACATAAGAGAGTCAGAAAGTTCATGCGGTTTGGCTCAGCTGTGGAGGTTGTGTTCAAATTCTTACCTGCAACTTTAGCACTGATCCATTAACTCGGCCGAGAGTCTTACAACCACACCACTAAGTAATCAGTCACTGCTCATAATGGTTACTATCGTGGTTCTTGTAAGAAATACGAAAAATGCAAAACAAAAACAGCTTGGACTGTGTACCAGAGGCTTTATTTTTGAAACGGCATTGCCAGAGTTGGTGTCAGAAAAAAAATCTTAGATCCTCTGGTTTCCACAAGACCCGACTATATGTGAAGAATTACATCTTGAATCAGCACGAAGATTGGACCTCTTAAAATAATTTATCCCAAGGGCGAGAGTAGAGCAAATTTAAAAGATTTAAGAACACTAATTAATATAAAAGAAATGTGCACCGCAACTAATGTGTTGCTGTTCCATCGTGTTGTAACCAAGGTGATGGGATGCTGTTAGTACTACATGACTTGTGTGGTTTTGTGTTTTCAAACACAAGGTTCTTGTGACAGGTAAATGGGACTGTTCGAATGGGAGCCGCCCACTCACCTGAACTCAAACCATGGGAAGCGTGAAAGCCAATAGACTGGCTTGACCTTTGTTTTAAACCCTGTATGTGCTTCAGTGGTTAAAGGATGAAGGGGCTGTGATGTAAGAAATAAATGCTGACACCAGCAGCTAGATATTTAATGCTGCGTATTAAATATTACTTGGATTAGGAAAAAAAAAATCCCAAATCTCCCGTTAGGTTCCAGGGTAGGTTAAACTGTACTCCTGTGATTGACACCTGGTTGCCAAGGTAACCCTGATTTTTGGTGGGATAACTGAGGCCTGGTGATGTTTAATGGTGCTCTTTTCCACAGGATAAGAAATTTTTCCCTGGACATTTGCCCTCTGGTGTGAGGTATGTGTACTTATCATCCTACATGGATGAAGTTACATATTCAAGGCACCACACACAGCTTTTTATATGTGCCTTTTAAAGATAACTTACTGGGCGGGTGAGATGGCTCAGCTGGTAAGTGCACTTACTGCCCAGCCCTGGGACTCACGTGCTACAAGGAGAGGACCACCTTACGTAGTTGTCTTTTGAATTCTGCATATGTGCTGTGCCATGCATGGGCCACACACACATTCTAAAAGTAATGAAATTTTAAATTTATTATGTTGGTTTACAATTCCCCAAAAATGTATATTAAGGGGGAAAACTCCTAAAACACTGTTTCTCATGTCGCTGCAGCGGCTTTTCCATTGTGGTTGAAGCAAAAGGAGGAGCTTCTGTCTCTCGTTTGCTTCTCCAGGAACTTCCACAGGTTGGCTGGAGCCTGCGTGCTTTCTCGGGTGTCCAGAAACCTCCTCAGGATTGGCTTAGATTCTTGCTCCCACAAACAGAGGGTGAGCTTATAGATGCCCCTCTCTCACGCCCTCCTGCTCTTGACTGCTTAGGTATAAGAACTGGATTCTCCTGAGTGTGTGTGTGTTGGGGGAATGATCCATCTATATAAGATCTGAGGCGCAGCAGTTGGTTTTCCCCACATTCTGCTTTTTCCAAACATGCTCCCAAAAACCAATTTGCTAGAGGTCCTGTATAAAGTGAGGGAAATATTGAAAGATCCAGAACCGAATCTCAGAACAAACCCTAAAGCCTCGGAATTTTGGCTCTTGCTGTCCCCATGCATGATTTAAAGTCAGCTGAACTTAGCAGGCATTTCCTTTTAAGAAATCTAACAAATTTGTAAGTATTTGGGGGCCTTAAAAAAAAATACACATTTTTCAGATGTAAGAAAATGTGTTATATATCCTTTGGATTTTTAGTATAATATTTTAAGTGGAAGTTGGGGCAAGGAATATCCAAAGAGTAAAACCAGTGTCATATTTTGCTTCATTTATAGCCAGTGTCAACTTGCATTTCAAATCTCAAATGCTTAGACAGAAATATTTTCGAGACTTGTAAAAGTAATAATGAGAGCCAGCATTTTAAGTAACTAATATGCTTACCTGTGTGTGAGAGAGAGAGACAGACAGACAGACACACAGACAGACCAGACACGCAGAGAGACAGAAAAAGGCCTAATCATCCTAACAATGGCACCCAACACCACCATGTCCACCTTGATTTATGTGTAAAGAAATGGAGCTGGAAAATAAATAGCTTTGTTGTTCTTTCAGAGGATCAGACCCCAGTTCCCAATACCCACATAGTGGTTCACAACTGCCTATAACTCCAACTCTAGAGTCTAGGATGCCCTCTTCTGGCTTCTCAGGGTACCTACACAACACTACACACACACATACACACACACACACACACACACACACACATAATAAAACAGATATTTTACAAATAGGAATTGGAATTAAATAAATTGTTCATTTTTATAACAGAGGCTTGACTAAAATCAAAACCTACCTTGGGCCAAGGTCTGAATCGGCAGCCTTTTTGCTATGAGGTTTCCCCAGCTCTCCCCTTCTGGTCTTATTCCTACCCTTTCCCTACCCTGCCCTTCCACCTGTCCCCACTGGCCCCTGGACCCTGTGATTCGGGTAGTAAACATTCCTCACATGTGGAATGAGCCCCTGCCAATGAAAGCTTTCTGGTTTCATTCCAGTCCCTTGAGCCCCATCTTTTGGTACAGCTAGCCCACTCTCTTAGCTCGGGCGCTCACATTCCTGGATTAGGAAGCAAAAAGGAAGAGAGGGTCCTTGTGATCAGCACACAGTCTGGGGTCTGCCATCTTGAGCTCGAGGCCTTGAGCTGAAGAGGATTCTCACTGAGGACAGCACCCCCTGGAGGGGATTTGGGGGAAGTGAAGGGAAGATTTAGTTCTTAGCTTGGGACTATGGGAGGCAGGTGAATCATGGAACAGTCACACATGGGGAAAGACTGACCCATTCGGTTGTTTAACAACCCCCATAGGTGAACTATCCAATGTCTAAACCCAAAACAAGGTGGATGGACAAAACTTTCCCTCACCGTTGTAACATATACCGAACTTCCCAGGAACTCAGCTGTAGACTGATTGACATCAACTTACATTGTTTTGAGAGAGTTTAACATCTTCCAAGTCCCTTCCCCAATGTCTGCAGAGATGAACCTTTCTGTTTGTCACCCCTGTGAATAACTGACTTTCTCTTTGCCTTCTGGCAGGGTCATCTCAAGAGCTTTTCGTAATTTGGCATCATATTTTATACAATTTCTCTTCTATTTCTCCTTTTAATGCAGTTTGAGTATTAGATTGGCTCTCTTGAAGCTATGCACAGAAATATGTTATGAACCGTACACCAGCATAGAAAAGGGGACAACAAAATACTGGACTCAGCAAAGGAGGAACCAGAGCCAAGGGAAGAACTCTGACACACAAAGGGATTTGAACTCTGCTTCGTAGAGACGAGCTCCTGCTCTGGCTGGCACCAGAGGCCTTTTTTTTTTTTTTTTTTTTTTTTTTTTTTATCCCCAGCATAAGGTTTCCTACAGATGTTCCAATTCTTTGGGGTCCTTTGTTTCAGTCTTCTGATAGCCAATGGAAAAGGTCCAGGTATCTTAGAATATCATTGCTCCTGCAGGACAGTTATTATTATATTTGTATAATTTGGGGGGAACTGAGTGCCATTGTCACATCTCAGCTCAGAAGGCCCTGGATATATGAGGAAGCCAACGGACTCTTAGTGCCTTTCCGGCAGTAAACAATATAACAGAGTTATTCACCAACTGGTATTCAGAACAACACTGGAGTGGCTCCGCTCTCTTTTCCCCTTTATTCTCTCTGCCCAGACTGAACAGAGCGGTGTTAGAAGAAGAAAGGATGACCATTTTTAAAGCCCTATTTAATGGTAGACAGTTGCTTTTGTGAGAAAGTAGGCACTGTCACATGGGACACACAAATACGTGTGCAGCCTGTGACGGTGTCACCGAGCTTTCTTCTATTTGAAAGGAAGAGTCACTTACACCTTACTAATAACACCAAAGGCAGAGTCAGTTTTCACAAAAGGCTTGTTCAGTTGAGGACGATTATTTTCTGTTTCCTCTCGCTTCGTTGGAGTCAAGTGTAACAATGACAACCCACAGACTGGCACATTTGCCTCCCACCTGTGAGAAACAGAAAGGGAGCTACCTCATAGCAAATCTTCCTTGGAAAGGTTTTCAGGTGGTGGTAAGATGTCCTAGCAAAACACAGCAGTTACAGAGACTTCCAGGCCTCTTATGCAGAAAGTCCTTTGACCAACTGATTTTTTAAAAAGATTTATTTATTTAATGTATATGAGTACACTGTAGCTGTCTTCAGATACCAGAAGAGGGCACTGGATCCCATTACAGATGGTTGTGAGCCACTATGTGTTTGCTGGGTTTTGAACTCAGGACCTCTGGAAGAGCAAGCAGTCAGTGCTCTTATCCACTGAGCCATCTTTGGCCAATTGATTCTTGATGGGAAGCAAAGTGGAGTCCTCTTTGTGGCCGTAATAGGCTAACTGTGGCGGGACAGTCTATCGCTGTGTGGCTGTCTCTCATACTTGCTAACGGGAAGCCAGAAAACAGGAGCGTATGGGTGGGTCTTGACAATTGCCAAGAAGAGCTTAAGTGGGGCAGAAGTCAGAGGACGTCCTAGAACCCACGGAAAACTAGGAGTGTTCCTCCGATCTCAGCACACCCACAGCAAGAGGGCAGAATCTCTGGAAGTTTATGGGCCAGTTAGCTTGTGGGTGGGAAACAAGAGACATCTCTCAGACAAGGTGAAAGGCAAGGACCATCATTGGAAGGTGGACTCAGTAGTACACACATGTCTAAATACATATGCACAACATGTCTAAATACATACTCACACACACATACACACATAAACACATACACATGCACACATACACACATACATACACACTATACACACAAACACACATGCACACATACATATACACAATACACATGTACACATACACACATATGTACACATTATACTCACATACACATACACACATACATACACACACAAATACACATGCACACATACACATACATAGACACATATACACTACACACATACACACTATACATGCAAACATACACATACACACATGTATACTATACACACATACACACTATACATGCAAACATATACATACACATATGTACATAAATACAGTGAGAAAATGAAAGAAGCACTGGAGGTTTGTTCTTCAGAGCCAGCAGCACGTGGACTGGGTGTGGAAACAGTTGTGAGGGAGAGAGGAAGAAAGATGACCCAGGGGCACGCTTTAACACGCTCCTTCCTGCTTTGGCAGCTCAGAGTATTGGTGCCATCCTCCAAGATAGAGAAAACTAGAAGAGGCCAGATCTGGGGTAGAGTCGGGAGCTCAGACACAAAGACCAGGCATGGTGACACACCTTTAATCCCAGCAGCACTTGGGAGGCAGAGCCAGGAGCATCTCTGTGAATTCAAGGCCAGCTCCATCTACATAGTGAGTTCCAGGCTAGCCTGGGCTACGCAGTGAGACACTACCTCAAAACCCAGTGAAACAAGCCCAAGTCCTCAGGAGATCTCCAGCCAGGACTTCAGTGAGTATTTAGGTAAATGGAACTTAGGAGAAGCTTGGCCATGAAAATGAACTTGGAGATTGTAGTGGTGAATACTTGAAAAATCAAAGGTTTCAGGCACACCACACTACCCCCTGGTGCTCTCTGTCCCCAGCAGCACTACCCCCTAGTCTCTCTGCCCGACAGCCTCTCTGCTGCGAACCCTGCTCACATTCCCAGTATCCACTCCCTATGGTTATTGTCACAATTCCCGGTAACCTGACAAATTCAAAGCTCTTGATGCTTGTAATTTGTCAATCAGATTTATATTAGTAAATTCCCACTCCACAAAACATCCACACTCAATAAACTCAGAGCCAATTGATATTGATATAAACTGCCCACCTAGATAAGACAGATTGTCCTGTACTAATCCATCCCTTATAAGATACTCGTAGCTACATGTGGCTGTTTAAAGCCACAGGTCCTGGTCATCCTCATCCTCCAACTTCTCTTCTTTCTCCTCTCCCATCTCTCCACCTTTCCAAAACTCTGCCCCCACCTGTCTTTTTCACTGCCCAATCACAGGCCTTGCCTTCTCTTGTGCCTGCCCTCACCTGCTTACAGACATCATCCACAGAGATCATCTACTGCTGATGATATTGGCAACACAGAGAATAGCGAAACCATCCTACAAGAGAGTGGGAGCCAAGAAAAGGCTAGAACAGAGCTGAAGGCTAGTCCAACGCTTACAGTCTGGTAGACCTAGGAGCCAACAAAGGAGGGAAAATGAAATCAGTGGGGAGGGGGGACTAAGAATAGTGCCACAGGAAGGAGGAGATACCCAGGGTCCCTTGACTTCTGCAGGGGATTTTCTGGAAGGACTCCAAGTCGAGATAAGTTCAAACCCAAGGCTGAGCTTGCAGCAAGGACACCACACAGAAGCAGCAGGGTGAGGCTGTGCTAGAAAGAGGGAGAGAGTGAGCCCAGGTTCTGTCCCCCTCGGGGACATGTTGCTTACCAGCTGTGAGCCAGAGACAAGTGAATGATCCCTCCAAACCGGAAAGCCCACTGGTGCCTCGGAGTTCACAGTTCAGCTTGACTGTCAGCAATACCAACCTCTGAGTACCGGGTCAAACAATGCTCTTATCCCGACTCACTGCCTCAGGCTGGGTACAGGATACAGAAATAGCGTAACTAGCAAGCAGTTCAACACTGCGGAGTTCGTTTGGTTCAGGGTCATTGCCGAGACTGCAGGTGTTTCCAGAGATAAGCAAGAGCAGAGAAAGGTAGACTGGCTGTGATAATCACTTCCTCTCAAGGTCATGGTTAATATTAAATGTTGCTGGGAGTCAGAACTGAGAGCCATAAACTTAAGTAAGACGACCCAAACTATAGCTAAGGAAATAATTCCATTTTTCTATAGACAGACTTAGTTGCTTTAGCAGTTCAGTGCCTGAGATTTTGCTGTTCTAGTAGCCTGGAAATATGAAGGTAAAGAAGTAAGACATGACCCCTGCCCTGAAACTGTTAGGAGAACAGGAGAAAAGCAAGACAGCCAGTGAACAGATATGATTAGTTCTGGGGGGGGGGGGGGACAGAAGGCAACTCGGAAAGACAGAAGGATACTAAGCCTGCTGCAACAGGAAAGGCGGGGCAAACGGTGGGCCTGGGGTTGAAGAAGAATCCATCAACTTGGAGGTACAAAAAAAACTCACTTGGCCAAGGGGAGAAAGGAAGGTATGTGGACTGAAGCTCTTAACCGCCCTGTTGAAGCTACCTTGCTTCATCCAAAGGGGACATATTATTCCAGATATGAGGGTGGCAGGTTTGTTTCCTTGATCGGCAAATGTTTTAGCAGCTTTTATAATTTAAAAGACTGTTTTCTAAAATTATATTTATCTCCCCACTCTATGTGTGCCAGTTGTTAGTGTGGAGGTCAGGGGTCAACTTTTGAGGGTTTTTTCTTTCTTTCCACCACATGGATCACCGTGTTATCCTAGGGATCACACTCAGTTGGTCGGCCCTTTATAAGAATATAATTTGTGTGTGTGTGTGTGTGTGTGTGTGTGTGTGTGTGTGTGTGTACTGACAGATTTGGTTCATTAGGCCAGTCTGCCTTTTAGTGATTCACTTATGAATCCATTTAACCCATGTTTGTTCACTGACCTCTGCTGTCTAGCAGAACCTTTCCAGGTGGATAGAAAGAACAAATCCCGGGCTTCTTCCTTTCGTAACTACAGCGGAGTGGGCTGAAACCCTGTTGCTGTGGTGGGGAAAGCTTTGTCGGAGGACTAGGCTCCCAGCTCTGGCCCCTGGGGTGCTTGGTGAAGGTCAGAAAAGCTTCTCAGGGAAGCGGATACCTAAACCTCAGCACCTACGCAGACTTGTATGGGGAGAGGAATCCTACATGGCAGAGACAGGAAACCTCACTTGCCTCCATAGCTGGTCTGTGCCGAGACCAAGGCCTGACCAGCAACACAAGAGGCAGTTCCCATTGCGTGAGCCAGAGATGAGGCAGCTCTTCTCTGTACTGTCCAGGATGAGGATTGATTCCAGGGTATCTTAGCATCTTCAGCATCTTCATCCCACTGACTAGAAAACACAGTTTGGGATTTGGGATTTTTTTTTTTTTTTTTTTTTTTTTTTTTTTTTTTTTTTTGGCATTGTGCCCTTTATTTTTTAAAACAAAACGTCCAGAGAACAGTGGTTAGGTATGGAAAAGATGTTTTGACTCCCATAACTTCTTGCTGAAATTGTTGCTATTTGTGGTCCCCAGGGAACCGATGTTTCCATCGGACATTCTGGTCTTTGCCCTTGGGAAATGATGTCATGTGATGGTCAGCAACGAGACGGGCCTGCTTCACTAAGTGCCAAGCGTAGGAGCCCTTAAACCCCCCTCACTCTTGTGAATGAGAAACTGCCATGCTCATTTTACAGACGAGAAACTGAGGCTCAGGGAAAGTGACTTAGGGTAAGGAACAGTCTTGCCAGGACTCAGAGCCCCGGTCCCAATTTTCAAGCAGGTCTCTAGGGTCTGGAGGCTTCCATAGAGGTGAGCTGGGCTTCTTCCTAGGTGGGGAGACAGACCCTGTAGGGAACAGCTCAGACTTCGACAGTAGGTTTAACTGGCTCCACTCCTGGGGTGAGTATCTTGAAAAATACTGCATTGACTTGGCATCTTTGCTATCAGGAGCAAACTGGTCGTGTGCTATCATATGAGCAAGTTAATGAGTGGAAACACTCTGGAGGGTGCCCAAGTGATATGAGTCTCTGTGCTTTGAGACGTAGCATTCTAGCTGAGACAAGCACCTGTGACTCTTTACAAGGTCTGGAGCCCTCCGAACTTGATCGAAACAAGAGGGTTAGAAAAGACAGAACGTAGCCAGTAACACAACTTGAGAGATCACCTGGTATCTTTAAGCCAAAGATGCTGCTCTTGACCACTCCCACATTCTTGCCCGTTAACTCCCTCTCTCAAGCCGCCTGTGCTGGGGGGGGGGGGGGGGGCGGCGGCTCTGTTCTCAGTGGTTAAGAGCACTGGCTATTCTTCCAGAGGCCCTGAGTTCAATTCCCAGCAACCACGTGGTGGCTCACAACCATCTGTGATGAGATCTGATGCCCTCTTCTGGTGTGTCTGAAGACAGCAACAGTGTACTCACACATAAAATAAACAAATCTTTTTTTTTTTTTTTTTTTTTAAGAGTGTGGCTTGGATGTGCTGTGGCAATCTTTTAAAAGATTTTTTTTTCTTCACACAAAAAAAGCATGCTTTATTTAATGAATAACAATGTAGTTTACATATTAAATAGCAGGATAAACATATGGAGCTCAAAAAAAGAAAGGCCAAAAAGTGAAAGCCTCAGTCCTTTTTAGAGAAAAAAAAAAAAAAAAACCCAACAACAACAAATGTATAGCACCCACTCTGAGTGGGGTACACCTAGACCTACTAATAACTCAAGAGCTAAGAAGATAGCCTTGTGGCAATTTTTGGTATTTAAAAATCATTATGCTTAATTTATACACACCAAGAAAACTTCGACTATTTTTATGTTACATTCTGTTTTACATGTACTTTATGCTTATGGTAACTAGTAAGATTTCAATGCATACTACCAAACCTTTAAAAAAATCAAGTGCTGACAAAAATATATTCATATAGTTTTATTTTTTTTTCACTTAATGTTTTTATTTTGAGACAAGATCTCAGTGCATACTCTGACTAGCCTGGAACTTGCTATGTAGACCAGGCTGGCCTGGAATTCCCAGAGCGCCACTTGCCTCTGCCTCCCAACAGAAAACATCTAATTTTTTTTTAATTATTTTTTTCTCAATAGGTTAGTGTGACATATGTATTAGGTGACTAGTCATATCTAATTTCTTGATCTAATTTTTTAAACTTAATAATGTTAATATACCACTGGATTGTACACTTTAAGTTGGTAGATTACGTGGTATGTGAATTGTACCTTAATAAAGACATTTTTTTAAAAAAGCACCAACAGGAAATTGGTAAGTTTATGGAAAGACAGCGACAATGGACTAGTTCACAACTTTTATAGAGAGGATTGGGTCGAGTTATTTAGACCTGGTATAATGCACAGAACACACTGTGAGGTGAAAGGGCTCAGGGACAAACATGTTTCTGCTTGACCACAGTTCAGGTCTGTGGGCATCACCTTTGCAATAACCACTACACAGCTCGCCCCTCCCCCAGTGTTGGTCAACAGATAACTGATTTCATCATTCTAAAGAGCTCTAAAATTACTCTACGCTACGATTTTTATCGTGATCTATTATTCCACATTGATGAGCATTCAGACTGTTTACAGCTTTTAGATATTTCAGGCAGAGGCTGCGATAGGGACCCGTGAACAAGCAAGCACAGGTGCCCCTTACTGTCCCAGGATAGGCATTGCTAAATCAGACGCCCTACATGTGGCTTTGAACACTCACTTGGTAGATCCTGATCTTGTGAACCATGTGAAGATACATGCTTGTGCTATGAGCGCTGTGTGATCACGCACATTTGTCCCATATCCTAACCAACGCTTGACCCTTTCCCCGTTTTAGGAGTAAAACTCCCTGCACCTTAAAAGCCATTTTTATGACTGAAATTGAGAAGGGGTGAGTTTCTCATTACCCAGTAATAGGACATGCACAGTTGCTGCTCTTGAGGACGTAACCTTCAGTCTGTGGCCTGTGTACATTTTCTTGCGCCTTTTTTCCTACTAACCTGTTGGCTTTCTTGGGCCTTCTACTACACATTCAGAGGATGTTTTCATCTATTCCGTGGCTTCCTGCTGGATTTTGTTTTCATTATTCTTTGCCCTGTGCAAGTCTTCTAATTTGCAGAAGGGTCTGTTCACGAAGCTTTCTCTTTAAGAGAAAATGCTACAATCCCGGTATCCTTTTAAGAAGTCACCGGCCCCCCAAGGTCATACACATAAGCCAGTGTTTTTATACCTACGTCCATCTGGAATCTCTTAGCGTGGTTCGTCAGCAGATTTTTACATCTCGTAGCACATACTTATACCAATGTTCACATTCTCAAGTACCTGTGACTTTTATATGCAGAAAGAACCACAAGGAGTTTGAAAAGAAATGCAAGGAAGCATGTCTATGAGAGGGAAGGGGCAGTGTCTATGAGAGGGGAGGGGCAGTGTCTATGAGAGGGGAGGGGCAGTGTCTATGAGAGGGGAGGGGCAGTGTCTATGAGAGGGGAGGGGCAGTGTCTATGAGAGGGGAGGGGCAGTGTCTATGAGAGGGGAGGGGCAGTGTCTATGAGAGGGAAGGGGCAGTGTCTATGAGAGGGGAGGGAAGGGATGGGGAATGAGGCTGTGGTCTAAGGAGTAGATTAAGGTTGCCATGCATCCCTGTAGGGACAAGAGGTCAGAAGAGCATCCCTGGCTTACTTTGTGATCCGGGAATCTAAGGCACCTCAGAAAATACACGAATCATAAAGAAATGTCGCAGCTTTACAAGAGCCAGGTGACAAGCCCAAAAGAATTAGACTGGCTCATAATAAAACTTTCAGTCCATCACCTGGGACAAAAAAAAAAAAAAAAAAAAAAGCTTGAGATAATACACTATTCAATAATTGAGACAATACATTATTTGGGGGGAAAAAAAACCCAGCCCAGGTTAATGGTGTCGACTTCCATTCTTTCTGCCTGGGAAAGGCAGTGAGTGAGCTTTAAACGTGTGAACTAATATTCTCTTTAGATCCTAGAAAGGTGGTGTAGCAAAAGCATGAAAGACAAACGGACAGGAGTTGGGTGGATGATGCTGTAAAGGGGGCTGAGTTGGACTCTCCGGGCTCATCCGCCCAAACCACGCTTCCTTTCTTCCTCTGGCATTGGACCCCTGAGCGTTGCTGTCTGTGGCACTGAGTTTGGAGGCCCCAACCAACCTTTCCAACCAACACGTCTGCTCACTGCTGTGTGTGCAGGCGCTGCCCTGAGAGCCATTGGAATGTCAGCTCCTTTGCCTCAATTTCTTAACATGTAAGTTACATTTATTTTTCTTAAAGCTGACACTTGTATACATTAAATTGGCAAAATATAAATTTTCAGATCTTGACCTGTTTATACTAATTCCTCCTCTCAAAGGTAGACTAAAATTTTCATTTCTCCATGATATGTTTTGAATTTTCAGTTTTTAAAATTTATTCTTAGAGAATTTCAAATGTGAAATATGATCATCCCCCCTCAAGTACCTTCAATCTAATGTGTCTACCAGCTACTTAATACATGAATAATTTTAATTATTAATAATTATAAAATTAATAAAAGGATAAAAGAAATTAACCCACATAGGCCTGCTGCTGACTGAAACTGCTTGCCCCTAACTGTACACAGTGCTGTGTAAGCAGAGAATTATCTGAGAAAGACTAAACTCATGTTACATAATATCTGTTCATGTATCATTTCATTGGTGATTTGAAAGAAAATTGCACAACAGTGCAGAAGCCCTACATAAAAATGCCTGTAAGCAGAAGGGCATGTCAGAAGAATCATGAGTTCAAGACCAGCCTGGTCTACACCTTGAGTCTGTGGCCTGTCTAGGGTGCATAGTGAGACCTTTTCGCAAAATAATTAAAGTTCTGATTTATGCCAGTGAATTTGACATAAACTAGGAATTCCTTAGCCCATGATTTAAAAAAAAAAAAAAATCTAGCATGGTTAAGAGTGTGTCTGGAATGGTTCCTTATGATTTGGGGGATTTTCTGCTACGGTTTCTTTATCATTCCAGCGGACTTAGACCATTGACCTAGTGGATAGTAGGCCTTAGATCTGGCCCGTGGCCCAGTCTTTCTCGAGCACAGCTTGCCAGCGAGCAATGTGATGGATGACCAAGCTGCCTCCTGTCCTTAGTGAAATTGATGGGTGTGGACGGTTAATTAAACACGTACAAGCTAAGAAGAAGATAAGATACACCCGAGTGGGCGGGAGAGCTCTGCTACTGACTAGGCAACCGCCCGCCTGCATCTCACTCCTGAGATGGTGTTTCTCAACACATTGTAAGGCAGAAACCGACCCAAGATACAACTAATTACAGGATGAAGTTACCAAATTGAGCCTGGCAGATCGTCCCAGTGGGGGTGGCCCACATCACCTTGGGTCTTCCTGCCGATGGTTCAAGGCCTTAGCAAGAAGGATTGTTCCGTTGGACACACAGAGCAGAAGTCGAGATTGAAGGTTGATGCTGGTGTCACTGAAGTTACAGTCTGATCCGTTACCAAAGTAATTCTCAGAACCTCTGTCTCCTCCTGCACAGCCTCCCCCCCCCTTCAGCATCCCTCCCCAGCATCATGAATGTTCTTTACACTTGATGAACATTCGTAGACACACTGTAACTGGCCAAGTCCAGGGGTCCCATTAAACCTCGCTCTGCATGCTCGGAGTTCTGCACTCATTGAGTTTCCGATAAATGCATGAGGGCACAGATCCCCTATTACCACCCCACCCCACAAAGCACTGGTGCTGCCCTAAAATCCCTCTCTCCTCTCTGACAGACCGCTGATCTTTTCACCTCCTTAATGTTTCCATTCCAAGAATAGTCTGTACTTGGAATCACATAGTAGGTCATCTTTTCCAGTTGATTTCTTTCACTTAGTTACAAGTGTGAGATTTCTTCCCTGTCTTTCCATCCGTGGTAATTCATTCCTTTTTAACACTGGTATCCCATTGCCTGGCTAGACCAGGATTTATCTGCTCATCCCCAGATGAACATATTGGCTGCCTCCAACATGTCAATAAAACCACTACATTTCTGTGTACGGTTTTGGTACATTTATTTATTGTGTGTTTGTCTGGGGATCAAACTCAAACCACCAGACTTGGCAACAAGTACCTTTACCTGCTAGACCAATTCCCCAGCCCTTGTATGTGTTTTTAATATGGATGTAATTTTTTATTTCGTTTGGGAAAATAACACAGAGTTTAATTACCAGATCAAATGATAAAAGGAGATTTAGCTGTGTAAAAATCTTCTTCCAGAGTAGCCGTGTGGTTTTGTGTGCTCACCAGCAAAGAGTGAGTTCCTGGTGGACCGTACCCCCACCAACATTTGATGCCAGATTTGGGCTATTCTAATAGTCATGTTACTCAGAGTTTTCTTGAACATAGAAAACACATGGAAGAGCATGGACATGATGGCAGCTAGCTCCATTGCTCCGGGGCGTTGGTGAGGCAGAATATCATGCCAAGATATAGCTCGAAAGACACAGCCCCAGTATCATTAGTCCTGAAAATTTTTGGTTTGAAATATTTCAGCCCTATAGGAAAAAAGACAAAAATACCCAACTGCACACAGATCTACCCAATGGTATTTTGTCCAATTTTACTTTGTCTCTTGTGAGTTTGGTTTTATTTTATTGAGACAGGGTTTATCTGTGTAGCCCTGGTTGTCTGGAAACTCCCTCTGTAGACCAGGTTGTCTCACACTCAGAGATCTGCCTGTCTCTGCCCCTTGAGTATGGTGACTAAAGGCCACCACCGCTTGGCTGAGCTCTATTGATTTTGATGAACTATTAGACATAGTAAATAGTGTATACATCCCCCTAAATACTTCAACACGTATCTCCTAAATGTAACTTCTACCTAGTCAATATACGATCTTTAAACTAAGAAACATAATATAATAGTCCGATGATAACGGACATTATTAAAGTTTTCTGTGGCTCCAACAATACCTTCTATAACTTTCCTCCCCTCAGGATTTTTTTTTAAATTTTATGGGCATTTGGATGATGCCCATGTACTACCATGTGTATGCCATATGGAGACCAGAAGAGGGTGTTGGATTCCCCTGCAATTGGAGTTCAGACAGTTATGAGTAGTCATATGGGTTTTGAGAATGGCAGTCCTCTGGAAAAGCAGCCAGTGCTCTTACCCCAAGAGCCATCTCTCCAGCCTCACAATCTGGGACAATCCCTTTGCTTTGTGTCCACGATGACCAATTCATATTGACCCAACTTTCCTAATAATTGCTAATGGGCAAACATCCTGTCAACAAGTCCTCAGTTCACCCTGTTCAATGATGCCTTGTAGTCTCTTCATGGGAGCCAGACTAGGGATGCAGAACATGGCTTCCAGCATCATTAGCCTTGAGATCATTAAATCTGCACAGTGACCTCAATCACTTCAGAACCAGGCCATGTGAGAAAGTATTGTGTAAGATGTTTGTGGTTAATGGTCCAACACAGCCAGTAAAGGTGACTTATCTTCCGGCCCTGCCCTTGTGGTGGTGTGTGTGTGCTCACCTCTTTTCGGCTGGGCACCATGCCCTGGAAATTATGAAGGGTTTTAAAGTGTAAATTCTGTTGATACTTAGCGGGGTGAGCTTTTGCAACATGTGTTTTGTTAAGGCCTTCAGGAAAGCACATCTTTAAAGAATAGCCCCTTCGATTTTCCTTTTTGTGCACTTCAGTGTGTTTTGGGCCATCCAAACTGAAGTGCAGATTTCCTGGAGCTCACATGGCTTCACTGACTACTGGCCAAAGTTTCCATCACATGTTTTAGTCACTGTTTATATTGGAAATCTTGCTTTAATTGCTCTGAGGCACTATTCAGGAGAGCCTGAGGCTTGTTTTGTTTTAAGATTTATTTTATGTATGTGAGTATGCTGTTTCAGACACACCAGAAGAGGGCATCAGTCCCCTTTATGGATGATTGTAAGCTGCTATGTGGTCGATGGGATTTGAACTCAGGACCTCTGGAAGAGCAGTCTATGCTCTTAACCACTGAGCCATCTCTCCAGCCCCGAGGTTGCACATGCTTACTGAGTTTTGCTGCCTTTGTTGTAGTTGATCTTATTTGCAGTGCTGGGGCTCGAACTCACAGCCTTGAGCATGCTAAGGAGGTATTATAGCACTGAGCCGTCTCCTCAGCTTACTCCAGTGTTCCAAGGATCAGGAGGATTGGGTGAGGTAGCACAACTCCACGAAATATCAATTCTCTTAATCCCACAGCATAGATAAGAAAAGTGATTACCAAGGAGGTAAAGCATCTTGTCCCATGTCACATGGCTAACAGGTGACAGCAGGTTCTCAAGGCTGGCAGTTCAGGTTGAGAACCAGCACACTTCATTCAGGAACACATCGTGCCTAACTGCATCGTGTCTAAGAGATCAAAAATGCTGTTTGGGGGCAGAAAGCATGACACTCTAAAACAGGCTCATCGTCCTTACCAAACAAGTGATCCGTTTGGAGATTCTGATGTCAGAAGGGTACGAGACAGGATGGTGAGTGCCCATAATCTCAGCACTGTGGGGACAGGCATGAGGGTTCCAAGGTCCAGGCCGGTCTGAGCTGCACAATGACCGAATGTCTCGAAGACAAACAAGGATGGAGATTTGGCTCAGTGACAGAATGCTTGCCTAACATGCACATGACCCTGGTTCCCTCCTCATTCCTTAGCACTGCAAACAAAATCCAGGAAAGTAAAAATAGTAAAAATAATAATAATAATAATAGTAAAATAGCTAAGGGAAAAAAATAAAGTTGTTGCAGCCTGAATAGGAAAATAAAAAGTTCATCTTTGTTAATCCATCAAATGCCCTAGGTTGGTCCTTAAAAGAGTCTCATTTAGCAACTTTAGACTCTCTGCTTGTTCTGGGAGTGCACCGGCCTTCATTCAAGATTCTAGCTTGCTTGTCCTTAAAATGAAAGACTTTTTTTTAGATTTATTTATTTATTATATACGCTGTACCTGTCTTCAGACACACCAGAAAAGGGCATCAGATCCCCTTACAGATGGTTATGAGCCACCATGTGGTTGCTGGGATTTGAACTCAGGACCTCTGGAAGAGCAGCCAGTGCTGTTAACCGCTGAGCCATCTCTCCAGCCCCAAAATGAAAGACTTTATGGCCCAAACTCTGGGAGAAAGAACCTGAGAGTAGGCAGGTTCTTCTCCAGAGTAGCTTCCAAGGGAACTAAAGTCCTTCTAATAGAAATAAATACCTACAAGGATAAGCAGATCCCAAGTACACACTTTTTCAGGGGAAGATCAAGTGGCTCAAAAATTATTGACCTAATCATACATTGCAGCAGTGTGCACCTACAGTCATGAGTATGAAGTAAGTGTGCAGCTGGTGAGATGACTCAACAGGTAAAGGGACGTGCTGCACAAACCTGGAAACCTGAGCTCCATCCCTGGGACCCACATAAAGGTAGAGAGAGGCAGACTACCTCCACAGGGCTGCCCTCTGACCTCTACAGGTGCACTGTGGCATGCACGTCTCTGTCCCTCACTATAGTAATAAGAGAGATGGGGGAGGAGAGACTGCAGAGAGGAACATCAGTCAAGTTAGAAGAACCACAGTCTCACTGCTATGAGGAGGTCCCCAGTTTCTTCTGGTCTCAGCTTCAACCGTAGTCACTCAGTTCTTGCCATCCCCAAAGAGAAGAATTCAACAGAACACAAGCAGTAGTCAAATCAAATAGTTGAGATTTTAATCAGAACAAGCAAGGAAGCCGTATATCATCAAAGACACTCCTCTTTGTAACAGATAGAGACCATTACAGAAAACCACACCCAATCAGAATGCAGAGAACAAGGGAGCCTGTGATACCCAGCCCCAACCAATAAATCGCCATTGCGACTCCTGCACCCAAGGCTCAGGGATCATTGCAGAAGAGGGGGTGGAAAGAGCCCGAAGAACGGGAAACCTGCTGTGAGATTGCACCTCCTAGAAATGTCAGGGAAACCGTACCCATGACATCTCAGCAATATGGCTGCCTAGATGAGGATGATGCCAATAGACACCAAGAGATACTACTGGACAACCTAAGAATCTGAGAACCGGAGAAATAGTCTTCCCTAGGGAAGAGTCCCCTGTTGGTTATCTAATACCAAGTGATTGATATGGTATACATATCAATGAAATGAGACACATCCAAGTATTGTAGGATTATGATATCGGTCAAAGAAAAAGAGTCTGAGATAAAATAAGATAGGGAGGGCTTAGAGGTTCTGAAGAAGCAGGAAGAGGAAAATTATGTAATTTGTTCTAATTTTTTAAAAGTTTGCTTGCGTGTTTTTATACTCTTTTAAAAATAAGAGGTCTGGCCAAACAGTAGTGACTCTGGAGCCCTGAGCTGGCGTAGTGACCACTGCTAGCTAGCTTTGTATCTTAATCACAACCACTATCTTAAGCTGTTTCGCTGGGGCCTTCAGTTGGCCCTCCCACTGTCCTTTATGTTGTAACTTTGGAGGCCTGTTAGTTAGTATGCCCTGGATCCAACCTGCCTGACATCACTGAAACAGAATGTTCCTGCTGTATAAAAGGGAACTCCCAAAGGATGATACATTGTAGCATTCCCCACGGAGGGTGCATCTTTTCAGATCCAAGAGGCTGGAGGTATAGATCATGTGTGGCAGAGCATGTGCTTAGTATGTGAGGCTCTGGGTTCAGCCCCAACAACAACAACAACAACAAAATCAAAGGAACATTTAAGAAATCTCTTTCCATACTTGTTTGCACTTCAAGAGGATACCTATCTTCTCATTTTTATTACTGATCTGCCCTTCAAAAAGGACAGGCAGATCATGTTAGGATGTTTCCCCCAAGGGACCAATAAGGGAAGCCAAAGCTTTTTATAGCATAAGGCCTCTAGAGATTTCTTTTAGCTTTGGGGATTTAAAAACAAGTTTCCTGTCACTGTGTGAAGAAAAAAAAAAGAGAGAGACTAGAAAAAAAGCAGAGAAATTATGATGGTTGGGATGTGATGGTTTTGTGTCTTGTTTTTGAAAACACGTACGTGTATACTTTTCAGTTTGCTGTGTGTAGAAGAGCAAATAGGGGTGCGGGGGGGGATGAGGGTGCAGGGGGGATGAGGGTAGTCAGGGTTCTGTTCAGATTGCCGCTCATTGACACACTCTCCTGTGTGCTAGGGGTCTTAACCATGGTGAAATCAGAAAAAGAAAACATACCCCAACCCCAACTCAATTCATCCCTAAATATTCTCTTTATCTTTTTCAATTAAAAATATACAGTTGGGATTGGGGGTAGCTCAGAGGTAGGATTCTTGCCTCTAACCAACCACTTGTAGTTTTTTTTTTTTAAGGCTTGTTTATTTTATTTATATGAGTACACTGTAGCTGTCTTCAGACACACCAGAAGAAGGCATTTGAGCCACCATGTAGTTGCTGGGAATTGAACTCAGGACCTCTCAAAGAGCAGTCAGTGCTCTTAACTACTGAGCCATCTCTCCAGCCCACCACTTGTGTTCTTGGTAGAACACTCACAAAGCCTAGATTTGATGTCAAAGCTTTGTTTTTTAAAAACATAATAAAAATGAAAAGGTCTTTCATTTAGCAATGAAAACACTGCAAACCACTCTATCACCTGTTCATCAAGAAATAAAATAGAGCCTAGCACTGACATTCCTCTGGTCTGATACAAAAACATTCCACCCAGGGGGACAGATGTGGGAGCAGATGAAACCCCATCCTTCAGCTGGCAGAGTTTAACCTGAAACCAGATGTGTGCTTTAGACCTCAGCACTCTCTTGGAAGTACTCCAAGAAGGTTCATCTTCTCTGGAACTGATCTAGGAAACTGACTTCCTTCCAGAGAGCCCATTGAAGTGGGCATGTTGTTGGCAGGTCACAGGGGTTTCCATCATACTATGGGGGAAAAAGTGGTAGCTGGAGAGATGGCTCAGTGGTTAAGAGCACTGACTGCTCTTGCAGAGGTCCTGAGTTCAATTCCCAGCAACCACATGGTGGCCCACAACCTTCTGTAATGGATGAGATCTGATGCCCTCTTCTGGTGTGTCTGAAGACATCTACAGTGTGCCTATATATAATTAATAAATAATTTTTTAAAAGTGAAGTTGTACAGGATGAACATGTGTCTGATTTTATTTCAAAGTTCATATCAGGATTTATAAGTGAGTTGCTTCCCCCTGGTGACTTCACTGACTTTTTCAAGGCAGCTGCTTGCAACTTGGTCTCATATCTATAGATTAGCCAACATCTTCGCTGTCCAGTGTGTGTGTGTGTGTGTGTGTGTGTGTGTGTGTGTGTGTGTGTGTGTGTGAACTCTAAGGTACACTATCTGTGAGGTGATTTTCTGGAAGAAATTTCTTAGAATTCTTTTTGTGGAATTAACAGTATTTAAAAAGAGGCAATCTAGTGGTTTCTCTACTATGCCAAGGACAACACTCAGGGAAATAGAGTTTACCAGACCTTGCAGGCAGACCACCCCTGATCCCACAGCTCTGGAGCGCTTCCCTGTGGAAGTCAGTATGATTGACTGTAAGCCCAAAGTGAGAGGGGGATGGGGACACCAAAGCAAAAGGAAAAGAGCCTGGGAAAAATAGAAAATAAAGACCAAGAAATATCTTGAATCCAGGTGGTAAAGAGAAAGATTTGGTTTCCTTCCCACCATGCACTCCAGGGATTGATTAGTTCAGGCTAATACAACAATCATTATACCATCCTGCCCGCCTAGCTTCGGATCTCTTGAGCACACCAGTTATTAGCTAAGACTTTTGGGGAATAAAGTATTTCCAGCGTTACAGGGAAAAGACCGACCTTGCTTAAATTAATTCTTACCGTGGCAACTACAGTTAAAAGCAAATGGTTTGCCTTTTCTTTACTTGAGTCTAAGCTAGAAGCTGGCGTTGTGGAGAGGGTGGTTGAAGCCCTGTAAGAAAGCCCTCGTTCTGACAGGACTGCGCATTCTTCAGGGGACTACTTGGTTTTCGGTCTCTGACTTGGTACCACTGAAGTCGCTCAAGGTCAGCTTCTTACCTTACAGTTCACTCAGAGGTCACCCGTGCTAAAGGAGGATTGAGTTTCCCACAGTATTTTATTGATTTTATGCTTGACTGGTTTGTCTCTCTTCCCTCCTCAAACTAGATAATATTGGGGTTCCATTCCAACAGAATTCTGTTGTCATTTGCCACCCTACATGTGACCAGCCAGCAGCTGTAGACTTGCAATTAGTAACGACAACTGACAAATATGTTGAGATGATGCTGATTTTTTTCCCTCCTTGACCATGAGGAACAAGACAATATATACAGTACAAATCTGTTATTATCTGGCTTTGAAAGCATTAATAGTTATGAAAAAGGGTTTCCCGGAACAAATCAAAGAACCATTATTAGCCGCTCATAAAAAAAAAAAAAAAAAAAAAAAGCTTTAACCCTGTAGGACTGAAGTTCCAAATGAGTAGAGTCAGTACCACAGGGAATGGAGGGGTTCTGAGAGCTGATTTTGGGTGCAGAAATGAGTATGTCCCTCTCACACAGCAAACCCAGATTCATTCCCTGGAACCCTGTTCAGAAGCATCGTGTGTGAAGCCCCACCTCTGCAGAGTGTTGCTGTTTCCTGCACAGGGAAGTTAACCATTTCTTCTTTGATTCTACACAAACAGAACCCTCCACACGTCTCTATTGTTACATATGCTTGCCATATAGGTATGGTTGTATTTACATGTAGTTCACTAGATGAAGAATTTAGGGGCTGCAGGTATAACTCAGTAGAACAAGCAAGTTGGACTTAGTTCCCAGTACCCTCCTGACATAGACCATGACTTAGTTGTACACTCTGACTAGGTAGGTGACTGGATAGAGTGGTCTTCAACAAGTTGAATGAATGAATGAATGAATGATAAAGAACTCTGAAAACAAGAGAAAAAAAGCTTAAAAACAGTGAATCTGTTGTGTGTTCCCTTCCCCTCGGCCCTCAGGACCATAAGCGTCCCTCAGCCCCTCCCTGTCTCTGACTGAAGGATAGATCTGGAAACCTGCAGACGCCTGCTGAGCATTAGCCCGTGTGTTACCCTTTCCTAGGCATTTAAACTCTGTGTGTATGTGTGTGTGTGTGTGTGTGTGTGTGTGTGTGTGTGTGTGTGTGTGTGTGAACCTCTGAGACTACCTCTGTATTAAAAAAGCAAGACAATTTTAAAATCGAAAGGAACTTCTTAATTTGGGTTTATTGGTAGGAGAGGGGTTAAGGCAGTGTTTTGCTATATGACCTTGGCTTGTCTGGTGGTGGTCTGTCTCAGTGGTTCATGACAAGAAAACATTTAAGATGACGTAAAGCGGAGCGCAGCTGCCCCAAGCACGGCTTCCATGATCTCTTGCTTGCCAGACTCGAAGTCTGTGGCCGAAAGGGGACTTGCAAGCTGTAAGCTTTCCTTGGCATCGTTAGGTTGGGCTGTGGTTTCTGGCACCAAACTCAATAGCATTAAAGGCAAAGCCAAAGCCAGGCATGGCAGACATGCCTGTTACCCTGGCACTTGGGAGGCCTCGGTAGAAGAGTTGTTAATTTGAGGCCAGCCTAGGCTCAAAACACCAAAGAGAGGGGTTCAGTGTTTAAGAACACTGGACGCTCTTCCAGAGGACCTGGGCTCAATTCCCCGGGCTCAATTCCCAGCATGCACCTGGCAGCTCACCACCATCTGTAACTCCTGTTCCAGGGGTCCAAAACCTTCCTCTGACTTCCTCAGGTACCAGGCAGACAAGAGGTATACATACATACATACATACATACATACATACATACACACACATACACATACATACATACACACACATACACACATACATACACACACATACATACATACACACATACATACATACATACATACACACACATACATACACACACATACATACATACATACATACATACACACATACACACACACATACATACATACATACATACACACACACACACACACAAGCAAACACTCATACACATAAAATAGAAACGAACAAAGCTTTTAAAAGAGAGTAAGAGGGGATGTACCTCACTGGGCCTCAAGGCAAAGCACATGCCCTGCTGGGAAGCAGAGCCAGTGCAGAGCCTTGGATTGAATTCCCCAGCACTGGAAAACCAGAACACAGAAGGCAGAGCCAGGTTTTTGCCACGTCAGCACTTCAATACTTAAAAAATAAGCTCCCTTGTGAATTACACGTTTTATTGTTCTTTCTGTTTTTACTTCTTTTTTTCTTACTTACATGGCTCCAGGCAACCATCAACTGGGATTTCGCTGTATAACTGTATGTTTTTAGCAAGATTGTTGCTACGCTAAGATCCCAGAACACAGTATATAAACGTTTTGAAAATAAGATTAATGTAACCTAGTATACTGATCTTTTCAATCACATTGTAAAATAAGAAATGTTTCTATTAAGTTGAGCTTCTTTTCCCTCTGAATAATGAGTATTTGAAGCATGAAAACGTTAGTCACGTAAACGAATGTAAGTCACCATGAAATTATAAAGTCGCCCGGAGGGAGAAACGTCCTTTCCTCTCTTCCCATTCGCTCAGAGTTCATTTTTCCGAGACAACTTATTTTTCTTTCCTTCTTCCCTGTGAAGGTAGAAACCTGTGGGTTCTCGTTGTGGGGCAGTCTCCAAAGGAACACAGAGTCGGGATTCCGGAATTCAAATACGTGGCTAATATGCACGGGGATGAGGTAAGTACCCGGCGTGAATATCTGAAAGAAACTTCCCCTCCCGTCTTGTCAACACCGCCAAGAAAGCCTGGGCCAGCATCATGCTTCCATAGTCAAGCAGCAAGGGCTGGAGAGGAAACCAGGGAGTCAGAGGGAGGGAGCAGGAGCGAGTCTAACAGCGTCAGATCACATGACTATATGTTGGGTTCCCCCAGAGATGCTTTTGTGTTGGGGCTCTCTGAGCTGCCTACAGTCCCTCCGCTCCTTTCTGGGTTTTCCCATTTCCTGTGGGCATTTAGGAAATCCAGCACTGGAGCTCTGTTGTACTTGAACTCAAAACAAGACATCAAGTAGCTGTCCAGACTCCCAGCATCTGGCTCTTTTAGTTTTTAATTTTCAATTTTAATCTTAATGTACCTACTGGTTTATGGTGCTGGGGACAGAACCTCATGTCTCATGCTTTCTAGGGAAGTACTTCATTCCTGGGCTGTTCTTCCAGCCCATGAATGTGGCATTTGACCCAGTCTGTCAGAATTCCAGCACTTTCCAGGTAGATTTACACAGTGTTCTTTCCAACCCACCATGGAATCGCCACACTTAGATTCCTTAGTATGGTCTTTTTTCCAACTTAGAGGAGATGAACCCTGTTTTTATTTTGTTATGCAAAATACCCCCCCCCCCTTTTTTAACCACTCTCACAAAAATGGCTGTTGTCCTAGTTTGCTTTCTCTCACAATGATAATGACCATGACCAAAAGCAACTTGGGGGAAAAGAGGTTTATTTCAGGACACTCAGAAAATCAGGACAGTCACTGAAGCTGAGACCTTGAAGGAAAGCAACTTCCTGCTTTCTCTAGCTCACAGCTCCCAATCTCCTTCCTATCTTCTCCTCATCTTCCCAAGGTCACCTGCCTAGGGGTTAGCTCCGCCCACAGTGGGCTGGTCCCTCCCACATCAATCCTTAATGAAGAAAATACCCTTCAGACCTGCCTACAGGCCAGCCTAATGAAGGCACTTACTTGTCTCAGGTTCCCTCTTCCCAGATGACCTTAGTTTCTGTCAAGTTGACAGAGAACCAACCAGCAATCACTGGTTGTCTTCCTCTCTGTGTTTCCTCTGGATACTTCCAGTGATTTCTATGTCCCAGGACGACATACAACTGAGGAAGGGTTGGTAGCTCCCAATACCACCGTGAAGGAAATTGATGGGGGATGTGTAAAGCACCCTATCTAAAAGGCTTTTAGCTTTTAGGAATTCCAGTCAGTACAAATGGCAGGAGGAAGAACCTGCTGGTTGCCAAACCAAGTCATAATTTGCAATGGCTGAGGTAGGATGCTGTAGCCAATGCTGAACCTCTTGACCTGATTTAACCTCCTCAAACTCTGCTTCCGGAAGGACTAGCTCCACCCTTTGTGACACACACAGCCAGCCCTTGACAGGCATGTGGCCCAACCCGTCCTGCTGAGAGAATGTTTCTTGCAGCCCCAGTTGAATTGCAAATACATGTTTGCAAGAACGGAACCTGATTTGGAGTGGCTAAAGAACAATACACCTATTTTGTCTTGTTTTGTCTTTAATCATATCCGACTGCTTCTTTAAAATCCTTTGTCTATGGAGTCTTTTCAAAACTGCTTTTAATGGCCAGCTGTGTGTGTGACACAGCTGGCCAGACTTCCTTTTCCTTTCAGTATCTACTCTATGAATCAAGGGCCCCCGGAATCCATTTTTAATAAGAGACAGGAAGTTATTTATTGACTTCCTGGGGATTCAGAGGTCACTGCTGCTCAGGAATCATCAGATCTAAAACTTCCTGAGAGGAGCAGGGGGCCCTGTCTGCCCAGCTATGCTACCCGCTCCACGCTCTTTGACAAACTGTTGACATTTGTCTCTGGGGAGTCACTGTGTCCCATCAAACCCAGTCTCTCTGGTTCATCCGGAGTCTTTAAGGAATGCTGAAAACTGCTCAAGGGTAGAGGGAGGGCAGAGAAAGCCTTCGTGTGTTCCAAGTGTGTCTTCTCTTAAGTCTTAGCTCGTGGCTGTGGCTGTGGGCTCTCTGCAGGCCTGTTAATGAAATTTATTGCTCTGAACTTGAGGTCCTGTGTATTCTGCCCTGCCCTCTGGAGCTACTAGGAGCTGGAGACAGGGATGGCCTGACCTGGTGGCCGAGGTATTACTCTGAGCATGAAGCCCCACCTTGTTCCTCTTAGATCCTTTTTGGATCAGAAAACATTTTCAATTCATGTTTTACTAAAAAGCAACGTTGCTAACATATCTTGGACAATGGGTCTTATCCTTCTTTAGAAGATGTCTTAGTTAGGGTTTGTATTGCTGTGAAGAGACACCAAAACCAAGGCAATTCTCATAAGGGACAACATTTAATTGGGGCTGGCTTACAGGTTCAGAGGTTCAGTCCATTATCATCAAGGTGGGAAGCATGGCGTCCTGCAGGCAGAAATGGTGCTGGAGGAGCAGAAAGTTCTTCATCTTGCTCTGAATGCAGACAGAAGGAAGACTCTTCCACAGGCAGCCAGGAGGAGGTGCTCTTCTGCCCTGGGCGGAGCCTGAGCATAGGAAGCCTTAAGTCCCACCTACATGGTGACACACTTCCTCCAACAAGGCCACACCTCCTCCAACAAGGCAACACCTCCTCCAACAAGGCCACACCTCCTCCAACAAGGCCACACCTCCTCCAACAAGGCCACACCTCCTCCAACAAGGCCACACCTCCTGCCAGTACCACTTCCCATGATCTAAGCATAGTCACACCACCACAGTATTTCTTGCTATCCTGATGTAAAAAGTTGGACCTCTGACCCCAGGATCTTGAGCTCTTCCAGAAGTCTAGGACCCTCATGGTGAATTTGTGTAGGAGGCATACACAATGAATGGCAAGGGAGACCAGATGGAAACATGATTTTTTTGAGGACATTTTCTCTTTCTCCTAGATACCACCACATTGAGTGTGTGAGCAGGGGTGAGGTTCTTGGGATTGATGGGATTAGCTTCAGGACCTCATGAATTTCCACTTTGCCTCTTTAACACCTTTTAAAATCATGTATTTTCACATTTAAAAAATAATGCCAAAGGTCAGTGAGATGGCTCAGTAAGTAAAAGAATTTACTGCTAAGACTGATGAATTTGTTCCCCAGCATCAAGGTGATAGAAAGAGGGAACCAACTTCCAATAGATGTTCTCTCATCTCCATAAGCTCCTGGATATGAAACAGACAGACACACACACACACACACACACACACACACATTAAATAAATTAAATAAATACAAATTAATAACAATATTAGATTATTTTTTTCTTCTACAGATGCAAGTAATGCCTGTTGTCTGTGGAAGCCAATAAAAGAGAGAAAAACAGAGAAATTTTATAAATCAGGAATAATCTATAAGCAGTCAGACTTTTTTACTCCAAAGAACTAAAATTTGAGTTTAATATAAAAAGTACTAGAGGTTGGTGGTGTGGCTCATTTTCCTACCACTTACCATTCATAGAACCCAGGGTTCAGTCCCCAGCACCACATAAAATAATTCATGCTGGCACAGGCCTACACTCCGAGTACTGGGGTAGAGAAGGCAGGGGGATCACATGTTCAAGGTTATCCTAAGCTTCAGAGCATGAGATGCCGTCTTCAAAAAAAGGTACTGAAAAAAATACTGCCTTCTAGTTTCACCTGGTTATTATGCCTTTAAAAGCTTAAAAATATTACAGACAAAATTTACAACCTATTTTTTAAAAAGTAAGAGAAAGCTGGTGGCTCTTCAAAAGCAACCCACTATTACAAATTTCATTTCTGTGCCTTTAAAAACTCAAAAGGAAACATTATATATTGACATTCCTACAACAAGAGCTTTGTTTTCTTATCATTTCCATCCTTCCGGATAGCTATGTAGAGTGGGTTCGTCTAACACACTCTTTTGCCCTTTGTAACATTTTAGAACTGGTATCCTTTAATACCAATAAATGTCTGTCCTACCTTGCTCTCACTTTCTAGATTCTCAGGTTCTCTTCAAACCTGTGCGAATCAGAATCCAGTCCAGAACCATGAGTCATAACTGGGTGACATGTCATTGAGTCTTCTAAGTAGCCCTTGAAGAATGTTTTTATGCTATTAGGCTTAAAGAAGGGGCCTGTTTAGTGATCTCCAAGGCAGAATCTGCATTCTGGAGTGGCCTCCTTACAGGAATACTACTACCCTTGTCACCTCCTTACTTTACTCTAGAAGTAAGAGCCAAGGTGTAATGGTTAGCTTTGTCAACTTGTCACAATGTAGAGTCACCTGG
The DNA here is from genome assembly GCF_963924665.1 of Micromys minutus. Classification (NCBI taxonomy): domain Eukaryota; kingdom Metazoa; phylum Chordata; class Mammalia; order Rodentia; family Muridae; genus Micromys; species Micromys minutus. The sequence continues at coordinate 16,396,091 of NC_137957.1, read as the reverse complement.
AACGAGTCTCACTGAGGGATTGAACACTTTTGAGTTTTCCCATGGGCATGTCTTTAGGGGTTGTCTTCATCAAGTGAATTTGGGAAGACCTTGACAACTGTGGGTGGCACCATTCCCTAGCCAGAGTTTCAAACTGTGTAAAAATGGAGAAATCACTGGACATGGTTGCATTGACCTTTAATTTCAGTACTCAGGAGGCTCTGATCTCTGAGTTCAAGCCCAGCAAGGGCTATAGAGTAAGACCATGTCTCAAAAGGAGTTGAGGGGTTGGGGAGGTGGCAAGTAAAGTACAAGCAAATAAGTGAGCATGTGTACACGCTTTCTTTCTGTTCTTGACTGTGGCTGTGATGTGACTAGCCCCCCTGAGTCCTTGCCTTGTCTTCCTCCAAATGATGGAAGTATAGGCCTATCAAACCCTTTCTCTCACAAGTTGTTTTTGTCTGGGGTATTTTATCAGAGCAAAGAAATGGGACTAAAACACAAGTGATTGCAAATTTAGGTGAAAAACAATGGTTTGGCCAACACACACCTTACGAACTGTTCAGGGCTAATTCAGTTGGTGCTGAGAGTAAGAGCTAGCTAGACTTCACTTGGAACTTTTAAAAGCAAACAGTAGGTGGCAAAAACAAATTTAAAATGGCCGTTTGCACATTAGTGCTGCTATCAAAGTAATTATAAAATCTCTCCCTATTTTGTACATTTTCACATCTCTTCTTACAAGGTTCGTATTTATGTGCTCGAAGGAGACCTGTGTTGTGGTTACTTTGCTTTCTTTGGAGGCTCTACGATCGCCTCACGTCTTTATTTTGATATCAGCTTCGTGTGCTGAACTAACCAGTTAGGTTTTTACAGATCTTTACCAGGGCAGAGCAGTAGCTAATGCTTACCAGGCACGAGCCACGCTAAGATCTCTGATCGCCTCTGCAGAAGGTTTAGATGCTGTCCCGTGTACTGTCACACTCAGGGTTTGAACAGAAGGTAAATCTGGAGCCTGGGCTGCGCTTACTCATGGAGCTGCTACTTTTTCTCTTCTCACTGGCTTTGGGGTGCTGTTTCTCCTGCTCCAGATGTTAGATACAGATCTACAGTCTATGATGATACTTTGTCTCATGGAATTCCGGTGGTTCCATCTCTGTGTGTTGAGAAAACTTGGGCTGGTTGACCTCGTAAAACCAACAAACCCTTAGACTGGGCATTACTGGAGCATTTTTCTCTATCAGCTCTCTGTTCCCAGAGCCTTCTAGTTCCCTCCCTGCCCTGACTGCTATGGGATCACTCTGGGGAGCTCACAGAAGGACGTCATCAGGTTGATGAGTATGCTGTCTTCAGAACCACATGAAAGAATGTTAAGGCTCTACCTTTCTTGGCGGAAACCAGCAGGTGCTTTTGTGGCTCACCCAGACCCTGCTCTGCAAGCAGCTCGGAAAGCTGAAGTGTAGACACCCCCATTCTAGATTCAATTTACATGGGCTATTAATAGATATTCCCAAAGGTTAGTCATTTTTAATTGAGAGGTGATACAGGCACACGCAGAGATTGTCCTTATGCCACAGGTAGTCACAGTATAAGCCTGGTTCTGACTTCCAAGGCACCAGCTGAAGTTCCCGGGCTCTTATGGCCATGATGAGCAAAGAACTGGAGAGGGGACACAAGGTTAGAAATAAAGAGAACTTACTAAGAAAAGGAAAGTACAGGTGTCTTAGTTAGGGTTTTATTGCTGTGAACAGACACCATGACCAAGGCAAGTCTTATAAATAAAAACGTTTAATTGAGGCTGGCTTACAGGTTCAGAGATTCAGTCCAGTATCAAGGCAGAAGCATGGCAGCATCCAGGTAGGCATGGTACAGGAGGAGCTGAGAGTTATACATCTTCATCCAAAGGAAGCCAGGAACAGACTGAGCATCCTCAGGCAGCTAGGAAGAGTGTCTCGAAGCCCATCCTCAGAGTGACACACTTCCTCCAAGAAAGCCACACCTTCTACTAGTGCCACTCCCTGGGCCAAGCATATGCAAACCATCACAACAGGAGTGGGCTAGTGAGTTCAAAGATAAACATGCACCCCCAAAACACAGGGCCTTGAGCCTCATGACTCTTTACCAGTCACTAACATAACCTCCCTCTCCAAGATTATCTATGGTTGAGTATATTCTTCCAGGGCAGGGAGAGGGTAGATTATGCTCTGGTTCCCTATGTAGCTCAGGTGGGGAAGGACTTCTAGGGTTTTTTTCCAGACATTAATCTTGGTGTGGCTTTCTCAAGACTCTATTCTCCTGGCACTGTCAGAGGTAAGACTTTTATACCTATACTATACTATCCACACGTACAAACACAGGCTCACACTCATGAGTACATATATGCACACACATGCACACATACAAATACATTTACATAGATATACATGTAAACACACATAAACACATGCATGCACATACACACGCACACACACACACACACACACACAGAGAGAGCATCACTCCATTCTGCTGTTGGCTTGCTTTGGAGAAAAGTATAACCAATTCAAATCAAGCTTGAATACAAGCCACACCCACACCTTGACATAAGGATGTCTAATATCCTCATCCCCAGTGGGGCTGTCAGAGAGGAGGGAGGGGGACCCCTGTTCCTTCCACAAGCTCTTTTTGCTCTGTTTTAGAATTATTTTCTATCTTGTGCTTTTACATTTTTTTGTAGAGAGAAAAAAAAATTGACACATGCAATCTCTAGTTCCATAAACCATCTCCGAGTGTTCTTAGGAGGAAGTACTAAGGCAGCTCAGGCTGCTGAAGAACCCAGCACCGAGCCTTCAGCTTAGCCAACGACAACACAGAGGGCTCTAGTGCAGGCTCCTCTGACCTCGGGGCCCATGTCCTGATTCCTGTAGAAGGAAACACTCAGGCAGAATTCATAAAATTAATTAAACTGCAGTTCTGGAGGTTTTTGTTTGTTTGTTTTATTTTGTATATGTGGGGAGTAGTGGTTTTTTTCTCCTCCTCCTCCTTTTTCTTCTTAAGCTTTATTATGTCTTTTCTATCTTTCCATAATTCATATTTGGAAATTATATAATTTCCAATTTTCAAAAGAATTTTTTTACTATGGTTGTTTGCTATAGATTTTGAAAATTCCATCACATTTAGTGTTTGTTGGTGTTATTAGTGACTTGGGAGTGTCTGGCCCGCTGTGATGGTACCACCCCTGGGCAGTGCTTCTGGGTTGTATAAACAGGCCAGGAGGCAGCATTCCTCCATGGCCCCAGCTGCAGTTCTTGCCCCCCCCCACCCCCCCGGTTCCTGCCATGAATTCCTGCCCTGGCTTCTCTCATAATGGACAGAAAGCTGTAAGATGAATTAAAACTTTTCTTTCCCAAATTGTCTTTGGCGATGGAGCAGAAAATTAGCCAAGACAGCCTGGAATGGGTGTAAATCAATGTTCAGGGTTCCATGTTTATTAAAACAAGACCAGAAAGTTTGTCTTTCCAAATGTCACTTTCCCGGTTTTCATTTTTCTATTGCTGTCCTGCGTTCTCATGTAGGCAATGTGGCTTCGGATAGTTCAGTTCTTTGTTTGGGGATGTAGGCAGAACTAATGATTATTCCAGGCAGAGTGTGAGTTAGACTGCTCATCTGGTCAGCGTTTTCTCCGCCTCTCTTCGGGCTAACATGCCCAGATAGCCCGAGTTTTTGGCCATAAGCGGAATAATCAGCTCTCACTGCAAAACCTGTTCAACACTGCAAGTCTTCTGATTAATTCGGCGCTTGTACATTTCCCCTCAGCGCCTTAGGCCCTGCGTTTCTTACAATATAGTCTCAAGCAGGGTAGTCATGGCACATGCTTTTATCCTAGCACTAGGGAAGAAGAGGCAGGCAATCTCTGCGAGTTTGAGGCCAGCCTGGTCTATGCAGTGAGTTTCAGGACAACCAAGGCTACACAGAGAAACCTTGTCTTGACAAACAAACAAAAAGAAAAAAGAAAAACCAAAACAACAACAATAACTTCAATGTTGTAATGGGTTGATTGACAGTAATGTATTAACTATTTATTGGATGTCCACTGTGCCAGAAGCCAGGCAAGATAGACCAGAGGAAGGTCTGTGGGTCAAGAGGAAACAGGATCCCTACTCTGGAGGCCTGGGTGGAATGGGAAGGGTGGTTAGTCTGGGGACTATAGCCCATGTTAGCAACATGGGTGTCAAGTGTAATAGGGCCACACAAGAACCCAGCTGTGGAGGTCAGAGGAAGCATGTAAAATATTTGGGCCAGCATTTGAACAAGAAAGAGGCATATTTGTCATAAGTCACACAGACAGCAAATATGGCCCAATAAAGAAAACAACAAAAGGATTTTGTTTAACTCCCTCTGGGACGTGTGTGTGTTTGCCTCCACCTTTTCAGGATAAATGATGCATGGTTGTTTCTCTATATTTATGAGATTCTTTTTTTGTTTGGTTAGTTTTTTCTGTTTGTTTGTTTTTTAACCGTCTGTAGTTAAGCCCTGAGAATTTATTTTGAAATATTAAGACAGATATGTCTTGGATTATACACTTCCTTCCTCTAAAAGAAATGTTATTTTGTTCATCCATGAAGACAACATGGGTTCTCTTCAGTTTAAAAAAAAAATTATACTAGAAAAATAAGCAGAAAGAAGCAACTATTACTAAAAATGGCTGTTATTAATATTTTCAAAGATCCCTCTAAGCATTCATATATTTCTGTGGGAAGAGAAAAGGAGGAATGCAAATGATCTGGTGAGGTGGGGGAGGCTGGAGAGATGGCTCAGCAGAGAGGACAACCAACTAGCTGCTCCTGCAGAGGACCAGGGTTCAATTCCCTACGTCAACTCAAAACTGTCTGGAGTCCAGTTCCAGGGGATCCAAGGCCCTCCTCTGGCTTCACCAGAGAGTACACAGTGCACAGACATGTAAGAAAAGCAGCCATACAAATAAATAAAAAATTTAAATTAAACAAAAAGTTTAAGAATCTAGAATAAAATATGTGGCATATTCATCATGTAAAAACCTATTTAATTTAGTCAAATTTAATGTATTAGCCAGTGAGTAAAACCAGATGGGAAATTTGATATTTTAAGTTTCTTTATTATATGTTATTATTTATTGTGTATTTGAGAGGTGTGTGTGTGTGTGTGTGTGTGTGTGTGTGTGTGTGTATGTGTGTGCATGAGTGTGAGGAGGGCACACATATGTCAGAGAACTCACATGTAGAGGTCAAAGGACAATCTACTGGAATCAGTTGGTTTTGCTTTTTTTTTAATTATTATTTTTAATTGATGTGTGAGTCTTTTACCTGCACATGTGTCTGTGTACAATATTAGTGCCTGGCATCTGTAGAGGCCAGAAGAGAACGTTGAGTTCCCTGAAACTGGAGTTACAGCTGTTTGTGAGCTGCCACGTGGGTGCTGGGAATCAAACCTGGGTCCTCTGGAAGAGCAGCCAGTGTTCTTAACCACTGAGCCATCTCTCTAGCCCTGAAGCTTTACTTTTAATATAAACAAAAAATTAGCATGTTCAAAGAAAATCTAAACAATGCTGTGTATCTAATACATCCATGTGGCAGAAACTGAATCATATGTGGATGATATGCAAACGGTCATGTTCCACGATCATAAGAATGTGGAAATTAGAAAGTTACAGATACAGACACATAACACAGGTATGTAAGAGCAAAAGGAGAGTAGGAATGCTGAAACCTGCTTAAATCTTGAGGCCCACTGATATGATTAATAACATGCAAATCTAGTGCGAGCGCCTTGTTCTTGTCTCTTGGAAGGCAGGAAATGAAGACCACCACGATAAGAACTTCTAATTCTTTCTGGATTCACTCCTTCACACACATACCAAGAGCAGATGATTTACAAAAGAGACTGACCGGTCACAGAAGAACCCCAGCGGCAGGCTGACACTTTGCCACTGTTGGAAAGCTTGAAAACCCGATATGAAGTGTGGAGACCCCCTACAGGGGGATCTGCGCTTTGGAGAGTCATTTCTTATTCCTGACTGAATAACACACCCCCCCCCCCCGTTCCTCTTTTGCCTGCAGACCGTGGGGCGAGAACTGCTACTTCACCTGATCGACTATCTGGTCACCAGTTACAGGAAAGACGCCGAAATCACGCATCTGATCGACAGCACCCGGATCCACATCATGCCTTCCATGAACCCAGATGGATTCGAAGCCGTCAAGAAGCCCGACTGTTACTACAGTAATGGAAGGTAAAGATGGGCTGGTCTCCCACCAGGCTCCCATTCCGCCCAGCAAGAGGACTCACCTCACAGAGAAGCACCCCAGAGCCTGTGCCTAGCACAGGCGCAACCAGGCTGCCATCTTGTAGGATGAAACGTGGCGCCTGCCTAGTCCCTCTGCCTCTGCTGACAACTCCTCACTCTGTGTGCTCCGGCCTCTCTGATCTTCCTCCTGGAACTCCCGGGTGCTTTCTCGGATCAGGTACTGTGTATATCCATTTCCGGCCGCATCGATTGCCCGAAGAGCGTTCCTATGAAAAACCCTGCCCCGACCACGTATCATACATTTAGTCCCCTGTCCCCTGTATGCTTTCTCATCGTCTGGGACTTACCTCTATGGCACAATCTTTAACATACACGTTTACTTATTTGTGGGACATGGTATAGGGCATGCCGCTGTGGGGGTGTAGAGCTCAGAGAATAACTTTTAGGGGTTGGCTCTTTCCTTTAGCCGTGGGATGGGTCCTGGGAGTCAAATCTTGGTCACCAGGCTTGTATCGGGTACCTGCTAAGCCATCTCATGGCCCGTATTGTCTAATTTCTTATTTAATGTCTTTTTCTCCTCCAAACTGCAAACTACATAGGGTAGTTTGTCATTCTGCATCCCCCCCACCTCCCCTCCCCAACACCTCCCACACACAGTGGCTCTCAGCCTCCCTGATGCTGTGACCTATTAACACAGTTCTTCCTGTGTGCTGACCCCCAACCACAAGTTATCTTCATTAGTATTTTTGCTGTTATGAATTGTTATATAAATATCTGATCTGCAGGATAGCTGATGTGTGACCCCCGTGAAAGAGTTGTTCAGCTCCCCTCCCCAACAAAAAGGCTTCAACACATAGGGTGAGAACCACCTGCCTAGCATAATACACCGATCTTCCAAAATTGGCTTATTAACCCAATAACCTAAGAAGTGTGGCTCTTGCCGTGTAGTCTAATGGTGCATTTTGTTTCAAACCGCCTGGGAGGGGAGGTTAGAGTTTCCCCGGTGATTAATATACACATATATTTGCACAGTTTATAAATTTATTGAGTTTGCCAAAAATTAGTAAAATCTCACCACTGGGTTCCTTTCCTGTCCTAGACTAGTTAGGCCTGGTCACCCCAGCGTTCTGAGCAAGTCTGTATAAGGTAACCTGTTTCTGACCTTGGCTGCTGTGTAAGGAATATCGCCAACCATGGTGACCAGAGCCTTTTTATAAACTGTTTTATCCTGTAAATCTGGAGTTTGAGAAGGGCAAAGCAGGGTGGGTGTCAGTCTCAGGTCTGAGACAGTTAGCCTGGGGCCGTGTGTCTGGGCCATGTGCTCTCAGGGGGCCTGTCACCTGGGTTCCTCATTGTCCTACATGGCCCACATGTGGCTACCAGTGGTGCCTCAGAGTCTAAAAGGCACCATTCCAAGGACAGAAAGTCCCAGAATGCAAACAACTGCCCAGCCTTTGCATGTGTCACAGTAGCTAATGTCCCATCAGCAAAGCAAGTCACACAGTAGGGGACGGGGACTTTAGCTATGATTCATGAGAGGCCTCCAAAGCAATTATACACTGAAGTTGTAGTTACATCTGGGAAACACCTGGAACCTAAACCTCCAGTCTGTGCGCAGCAAGACCAACCCCCCACACACCCCAATAAACCCTGCAAAATTCTTTTCTCTTAAAGGGAAAACTACAATAATTATGACCTGAACAGAAACTTCCCGGATGCCTTTGAAAATAACAACGTAACAAAGCAGCCGGAGACTCTGGCAGTCATGACGTGGCTGAAAACAGAGACATTTGTCCTCTCTGCAAATCTCCATGGGGGTGCCCTGGTGGCCAGCTACCCCTTTGATAATGGTGTGCAAGGTAAGTGATGTCCCCTGCCCCTTGTCTCGCTCTGGCACACCTGAGCCGAAAGCACTGTGCCCGATGAATCCTGCAATCTTCACTTCTCTCACTGGACTAGAAAGAGCCTAGTGTCCCCACCCCTGCATAATCTTTCCTGTGATTGGTTTTGGGGGAGAAAAAGGATAACAATGAATCCCATGTGTGCCAGGGGCCCTGAAACAGACTATGTAGCTGAGTGATCTCAAGCTTCTGGTCCTCACAGACACACACCATCGGACAGTTTATGAAATACTGGAGAGGAAACCCAGGGGTTTGTGCACACTAGACAGGCACGGTGAAACCTAAGCTATATGGCCAGGTCTTCTTGTAATTCTTAACCAGTGGATGGACAGTGTGGATGTGACAGATGGAAAGCGACAGCCCATAACATGACCACCATCCGTGAGGCCTGACAGCCAGGTGCGGCTTGCGTCCCAGACTTAGGTTATGTGGCTAGAAGAAAATAAAGCCAATGTGGTTTATCTTTTCACCTGTTTTTTTGAACCGTGTGAGCAGTATTGACTGTTTCTAGCTCTTCTCAGTCTGTGGGTCACGACCCCTGGGGGGGGTGGGACGACCCTTTCACAGTGCTTGCCTAAGACCATCGGCATACCAGACATTTACATTACAATTCATAACAGTAGCAAAATGACAACTATGACGTAGCGAGGAAAATGATTTATAGCTGGGGGTCACCACCACACGAGGAGCTGTGTCAGAGGGTCCCGGCACTAGGGACGTTGAGAGCCGCTGCCTTAGACTCTGTCGGATGAGATGTGTTTACGTCTAAAAGCCAGCACTTTGGAAGTTGAGACCAGCCCGTGTACGTAGAGTTCGGGGACAGCGAGGACTACACAGAGAGACCCTGTCTCAAACAACAACAACTGAGAGTGTGGCTGAGGTACCTGCTGACCCCTGGCAGCATCTAAGGAAAATGGCCGAACTCCAGAGACTGATCGGCATGAAGAGCTGCCTTCATTTCTAGGCTGATTAGTCTGTGAACTGACACCCTTGTTCGTTAAAAAGTAGACAGAAGATAGAGGGGGTGGTCCTGGAGGTGGGAATGGAGACTGTTTGCGTGTGCCGTGATTGTGCCTGCCAATGTGTGTTGTACACGTCCCTTTGTCTTTCTGACACAGCTACGGGGACACTGTTGTCCCGAAGCTTAACTCCGGATGACGACGTTTTCCAACACCTGGCATATACCTATGCCTCTCGAAATCCCAACATGACGAAAGGGGATCAGTGTAAAAACAAGAGGAACTTCCCCAATGGGATTATCAACGGGTACTCCTGGTACCCACTGCAAGGTGAGCTCCTCTTCCTCATCCTCTCCAGCCGCCTTCGCCGGAAGCGCCAGAGAGTGCCAAAAGACCTTCAAGGCACAGTGTAGTCCCCCAGTCGGGTCTCTATCCCATAATATCAGTATCGCAGGAGCAGTGGAGGTGACTGATGGTGTGGAAGATGCAGGGGCGTGTTCCTCGCTGTCTTCTTCATTCTCTAAGACATTTATCCGTTTACCCTGTGTGCTCAGTGCATCCAGGAACTGTGCCAGGACAGAAGGAAGACACAGACCTCGCCCCCGGGTGGGGCAAATGTGAGGGACTGGGTTACCATTAGAGTAGGAAGAGAGATTTAGAAAAGCCACGGATACGTGAAGGAGTCTGCAGCCACAGCCAACACCGGCACCAGCAAAGCATTGTAGGTTTTAGAGGAAGGTTACAGTACTTATGTCCCTCCTACAAGGACAGCGACCCCTCAGCTCCCACCATTTACGCGCAGGCAGCAGTGGAGACAGTGTGGCCAGTCTTCTTCCAGAGACTAAAAGAGAAGTTGGATATCGGGAAGAAATGCTCTTCAGGCAGAGCCTAGGGAAGGGGTTCTGGTTTCCCCACCCGGGCAGAGGAGGGCTGATGGGCGTAGGGAGAAAGCTCACTCAGAGGGAAGGATATTCCGTGGTAAACCACTGAACCAGATATACTATCATGTCCTCTTGTTGTCCATACTGGGGATTGAATCTGGGGCTTTGCACGTTCTGGGCCAGCGCTCCATCGTTGGGTTGTCCCCAGCCCTCCTTTTACTTTTATTTTGAAACAGGGGCTTACTAAATTGCCCAGGCTGGCTTTGAACTGTCAAATCTCCTGCCATAGCCTCCCAAGTAGCTGGGGTTACAGGCAGACCTGCATCATAAGGTTTAGCACACTCTCAATGGAATGAGTTGTGTCAACAGAGGCCGGGGTATAGAGAAACCGGGACTCCCGCCTGGAAACTAAAAACCGTGAGGAGGGACTTAGGGAGAAAAGGCAAGAGAAGTGACCTTCCCTCCCAGACTAGCAGGCCTGGTCTACCGACAGCAAGCTGCAGCCTGCGTCTCCGCACACGGGACACTGCCACTGGCGCCTTCCCCAGCTGTCACTTTGGGTGCATGGGCTGTCTAGTGATCTAGCACAAACTGGTACTTTTGTGTCTGCGTGGCCCACTGCCAAGTTTCCAGATGAAGTAAATAAGCATAGACCACAGTTGATCGTGTTCAGGCAGTGAGCCCGGCTAGACGTGGAGGCACCGTAAAATTCCCTCTGCTCTTCAGGACCTGCTCCCGCTCACCTCAGGTCTCCAGCAGACTCCTGCTCCTCCATTTTCATCGCTACAAAGGACCTTCTGTTCCCCAGCACAACTGTCCGTCATGGTCCTGCGTAACGGCCAAGACAAAAATCCAGATGTGTGGAAATTCCCAAAGTTGTTACAAGTTATTTGCATGTGTGTGTGTGTGTGTGTGTGTGTGTGTGTATGCTTGCTCACAAAAAATGAATTCAAAGAGAAATACAAAATCCATAGGGTTAAAAGAAAGAAAAGAAAAAATATTTTTTAAAAATATTTATTTATTTATGTACTTGAGTACACTGCAGCTGTCTTCAGACACACCAGAAGAGGGCATTGGATGCCATTACAGATGGTTGTGAGCCACCATGTGGTTGCTGGGATTTGAACTCAGGACCTCTGGAAGAGCAGTCAGTGCTCTTAACCGAGCCATCTCTCCAGCTCAGAAAAAAAAAGTCTTTGTCACTAGAATCTAGGTTTATATAGATTATTTAACATTTTGACATTTTCTTTGTGAATTTTTATTTTTTCATTTTATGTATATGAGTGTTTTTGCCTGTGTGTATGTCTGAGAACCACATGTGTGCTATGCCACAGAAGCCAGAAGAGGGAGTCAGATCCCCTGAAGCTGGAATTACAGGGGGTTGAGAGCTGCCATTTGGGTGCTAGGAACCAAACCTGGGTCCTCTTACACCCTGAGCCATCTCTCTACCCCTTGAGCATTTTGTTGGATTTAAACTTCTCCAGTGCCTGTTGGAACTGAGAACACATGTATTTTCTGGGGTGGATACTGTATTGGTTTCTGTTGTCCTCGCTGGGACAAAGTGCCTGACAGAAGCATCATTTACCTGACACTTGCACGACAAAGGTGGGGGAGGGGCCTTGGCAGACCAGGAAACAGGCCACTGGCCAGACTGGGACAGATGCTACCTGCTGGTCCTATCACTGTGGCCCTACCTCTGCCAGGAGCAGCTGAGGACCAAGTGCTCAGACACGTGAGCTTAGAGGAGGACATTTCACATTCGAACCAGACCAGGTACTGAGTATATATAACAAGGTAGAATCTACTTCCATCAAAGTTACTATAGTAACTTTGACAGTGTGTCTCAGTGGTGAGCCACTGAACTAGTATGATGAGCTCAGTACAGTACAGAAAGAGGAGGAGGAAGGACTGCATTTCATCTAACCTAAGATGCCATTCGTACAAAATATAACCGACCACCAAGGAAATAAAATCCTCCCCCTTAAATACATGTTTTTCAGGCTGCCTCCGGTCCTCCCCTGAACCTCTTCTTAGAAATAGCCTGTATCCATTTAAAATGTAACCTCTGTCTTCCTATCACACCCCCAGGACTCTACACTCAGAATGCAACCTAAGGAGTGGGGACCGCTCTTGAAGTGTAGGATTTCAGAAGGGAGAGGATGTTTTCCCATCTCTCACATAATTTTGGTGCTTGACTCAGTTTTAGTCAGCTACCCTGTGGGACTCTTTGTGTCTGTCTGGTCACATGATGATATGTGAAGCCCAGGGATACGTGTTAACACAGCCTCTGCCTCTTTTCCCATTTCTAAGTACTTTGTCCCGACTGGCTGGTGCACACGTCTCCAGGGCATGTGATATTTGGCTCCCCTCCACCACTGGTCCTTAACAAAAGTGAGATGCGCTTGCTTTGCAGGGGGAATGCAAGATTACAACTACATCTGGGCCCAGTGCTTTGAAATTACCCTGGAGCTGTCCTGCTGTAAATATCCCCGGGAGGAGAAGCTGCCTTTCTTTTGGAGTGATAACAAAGCGTCTTTGATCGAGTATATGAAACAGGTGCACCTAGGTTTGTGTCCTTTCACTTCGTATAAACACACAAGGTGTGGGTAGAACCTTTGGGTTGAGCACAGATAAAACCTCTCGGGGCTTGGGGCTGGACCTGGTGTTCTATGTCAGGACTGAGGGTTTGTAGTCTCCGTGTTTTCTACTGTGTGTGAAATGCTGTGTCCAGCTGTTCCTAAGAGAGGATGTGTCCACTTGATTTGAGGGTGTAAAGGCCCAGAGTACCCCCAATTTTAAATATTGAATGATGTATAAATCTGGCAAGAGATCAGGAAAACGGACATACTCTTACAACATTTCCAATCAGAAGCCTAGTTGGAGCCCCGAATAGCTCTGCAGGTAAAGGTGCCTGAGCCAAACCCAGGGACCTGAGTTCATCCAGGAAGCACACAGGGTGGAAGGAGAGACCTGACCCCTGCAAATTATCCTCTGACCTCCAAACTCTCATGCCACAGAGCACGTGCCTCCCCAAGACAACAAATAAATAAACAAGCAAACGGGAAAAATGTGGCTGCCCCTCAAGTAACCACTGTGCTGGGTCCTCGGTTGTTCTAACGGTTCCGTGTCCTTTTCCCATGAGTCCTGGAATAATTCCCATCATAGCTCTCCCGATACTGATCCTCTAGTGAGTTACTCTGAATTCTTTTGCGAAGTTACCCTCTGTCCTGATCATCAGGGGCCTGCGACGGGACATGAATATGTCTCTGCCTCTCGCTGCCCCCTTCATCATCTTTTTCTCTAGCCATCGGGATTACCCTTAGAGCACTGAACCAGGGCCTTGTTTAATGGAGTATGAGTATGCTGATAAATAATAGCATAAGCCATAAATAATAGGAATAATAGGCATGAAATAACAGCGTAAGCATTGTTAGCATTAGTGCATTGAATTTACGAGTCCATTTAATTAGGCGGTATCAAGACTATCTTTCCATCTGCCTGCCCCTGTAATCTGATGTAAACTCATTTAACGGTAGGTTTATTAACACGCCAATCCTGCCCCCTTGTGGTTTAAAACAGGAATGTTTAAACTGTCTTAAACCACAAGGGGGCAGGATTATCAAAAGGACACTATTTCGAAATACTGATGTGGTTGTTACTACTTAATAGAAAGTCTCCCTCCACATTAGCGTCCTGTCCGCCATCAGAGAGAACTGTCCCTGGTCTCCGCCACACTGTGCATTCATGATACAGTTCACCACATGCAAGGAGACATGTGTGTCTGAGACCCTGCCCTATGTGGCAAAGAGAAGCCTCCGATGTAGTCCCACGTACCTGGCCTGGAGGACAGGAGCCAGGATTGTCACCAAGCTGTCAGGCTGGAGTCCTGTTTTCAAAGGTCACGAGAGCATTAGACTCGGGTGTGATCTGAAGGTGGAGTGAAAGATCATCCTTGCTGCACGCCAGCCCGTTCTATGGCTCCAGAAGGGCTAGCGGGGCTCCCAGAAGAATTCCATCTAAACCTGGGCTCTGTGGTATCGGTAGTAGAGGATGCACTCAGCGTGAACTGGGGAAGAGCGTCTTTAGGTTGGGAGGCCCAGGTAGTTTGCCTCATCTCTGGGAAGCAAAGTATGATGCTGCTGGCGGCTGCCCCAGCTTTCCCTGGACTCTAAGGCAGGTCTGAGCCTAGAGGCTGAGGAATGAGCCACCGCCCAAAACTGGGGAAGCACTGAGCTCCAGAATCCCATTGGGCCACGAGGTAGCTCTTTCCTCAGATCCAGAGCAGGGCACGTCAAGGTCATCAAGTTTGAAGGAGAATTCAAGGGCCTGCCCTGGCTCCCACTCTGAATGATGACCAGGTTGTGCCTTCCACCATCTTTGGACTAGACAAGAGAACTTGCTGTCTTTGCTTACTGGCTGGTGTTGTCTTCCGCTGTCGGCTGTTCTCTCTCCTGCTGTAGCAGCTCTTTCTGAACCTTTGGGTCTTCTGGTTTCTTCAGTGCCTGACTTCAGCACCTGAATACACGTAAGGACAAATAAAAACGAGACTTTGAACAAAAATACAAAAGGAGGAAAAAGACAGAAAGATAAGTTTGTAGAGTTAACCTCCGTAGACAAAGTGGAGAGGAGATGGCCTTTGATAACCCACTCCCTGAGCCAGGAACTGAACCAGAAAGGGATGGGGGGGCGCATCTAGGTCAGGCGTTTCTTAGTAGTTGAGATAAAGCTACTTTGTTGCTGATATCAAACCTTCATCTTTTCTCTTGGTCTTTTTGAGGGGACACTGTTTATCTTGTGTCTAGTGTTTTTCCTCGAAGTAAATAATGGCTGAGTGGAGCTCTTTGGAGATTGTTACCATTGGGTTGTGTTTTGTTTTTCATTCATGCCATTAGGCATAAATGACGTCACCTTCAGATAATCCAAGTTGTCACTGGAGGGAACAAATTAGAATTATGGCTGGTGTAGTTCCGGGGAGGAGTTTCCTGCGGTGTGGAAAGCCCCAGGTATGATCCTCGAGGCTTGGAACATTGAAGTGTTGTGTAATACAGTGCTTTAGTGTGGAGTCCGGGGCCTGCTGTGGACCTGAGATCCGGCCGGCTATATGGTTGGCTGTAGAATTAATGAGCTTATTTAAGGCTTATTTGGTCCCTAGAACCATTAAAAAAAAAAAAAAAAGGAGGAGGAGAAAGTTATTTTAATCACTGAAAGCCTATTCTTCACGTTGCAATGTTGTTTTGTTTTGCTTTGTTTTTCAGTCTTGGGGATTTAAACCCAGGGCCATGTTTATGGTGCTTAATGCTAAATAGTAATTGTGCCACTTGGTGTCACCTCAGCCCTGTGGGACTCTGGTAACGTTGTCAGCTTGCAGAGCTGATGTAAGGATCCACTGAGAACATGCACCCACAGCCCTCGGCATCCAGCCTGCACCAAAGTATTTGCTCAGTGGACAAGGGACACTGCTGTCAGAGTTTTGCTTCCCACTTAGTTTGCGTTGGTGTGAAGACAGACTTTTGAAATCCTTACATGACAACTGTCCTGTAAGTTCACGGTCTTTGTTTGAGGTTCTAAGGAATTCTCCCCACCACCATTATGTGTCAGTACAGTTTGATGATTAAAAAAAAAAAAAACAACTTGGAGATAGCAGGAATGGATTATTGTCGTTTGGATAATATGTGCTATACACTGAATAGCCAATAACCAGCAATTAAAGCTATAAACCAGGCTTGCAGCTCAACTGTGATGTACCCTCCTTTCTTGAGCACAGTTAAGACAGATAACAAACGCTAGGGATGTGTTTCTGAAATCACTAAAGGAAATATCTGTCATATGCCGTAAAACCTGTTATTTACTTTAAATAAATCTTTCAAATTGTATTATTATTGTGGCAGAACCCATGGAGAGGGCGTTCAGTGGTCAGCTCTTTGGGACATCTTTTCTCTCCTCCCACTTCGGGCTCTAAGGATTGGATGTAGGTCTTCAGGCTTCTCCACAGAGTGTCCTTCCCTGAGCCATCTCACTGACTGGAAATACGGCGTTTATATCTAGTTTTCTCTTTGCCTCGCAGGTGTAAAGGGTCAAGTGTTCGATCAGAGTGGAAATCCATTGCCGAATGTGATTGTGGAAGTCCAAGACAGGAAGCATATCTGCCCGTACCGAACCAACAAGCTCGGAGAGTATTATCTGCTTCTCTTGCCTGGGTCTTACGTGATAAACGTAAGTGGGCGAGGCCTGGTTTTATCTAGAATAACCTTGGGGACAGCGAGGCAGAAGGCAAGGTGAACATCAGACCCGCCCTAGGAGAGGAGTGGAAGACAGAAACGACCCAATGGGAGAACATCACGTAGACAGAAACGAACCAATGGGAGAACATCACGTATAGCCTAGAGGTTGTGACACGTGACTGTGATCCCCGCACTCGGGAGGCAGTGGCAGGTAGATCTGAGTTCAAGGCCAGCCTGGTCTACAGAGCAAGTTCCAGGGCAACCAGGGCTACAAAGAGAAACTTTTTCTTAGTAGGGGAAAGCATGTGCCTTCCTAACTGGCAGATAATTCTTCATAGAAGCCAAGTACCGTGTTTTTCAGTTAAGTATGTGTGTGAAGCCAAGTACCATGTTTTTCCGTTAAGTGTGTGTGTGTGTGTGTGTGTGTGTGTGTGTGTGCGCGCGCGCGCTGTAGCACACTTTCAGAAGTCAGTGAGCAGTGTTGCAGGTCAGTTCGCTCCTTCCAGCAGAGACTGAATCATGCTGTTGTGCTCGCTGGGCAAGCGGGTTCACCAGATGAACCATCCCACCAGCTCAAGATGGCTATTCTAATGAACGCGGGTAACCTTACCAGTCAGACCAGGAGGAAGCCAACATAAATTAAGGTTCCTTGCATGTAGCCCTGCCAGAGAAGTCAGAGGAGCAAATCGGACACCCCAGGGCTGGAATGAATGAATGAGGGAGAACTAGGAGGATGAGAAAGGAAGTGGTTGGAAATGACCCCAGAGGAAAGAGGGATGTACCCGGTAACAGCCCTAGCACCCAGGCCTGCCGGTGAATTGAGGGTGGTGGGGGGAGGCCAACAAGCACCCGTGTGGCAGGGGACCTCGAATGAGAAACCACAAGCTTTAAATCCAGTCCGGAGAGCTCTCCTGAAAGTGACTTATTTGTTCCGGAGAAGCTTGTCACTTTTCCTTGCCATCCCAGAGCCACTGCTAAACACCATCTCAGCGGAGGAGCTGGTAGCCAGCTTGGACTCTGGCCGAAGCCTTGGTGCATCTTGGGCGGTCCCTCAGTCCACAGATTGAGCACAACTGCCAATCAGGAGCTTAGCCAGGTGGTGACAGAGGCGCTGGGAGGCCCAGACCTACCACTCACTCGCCCAGTCTTCACAGCCCCAGATGCAGGTTCCAGCTTCGTGTGTGTGTGTGCGTGTGTGTGTGTGTGTGTGTGTGTGTGTGTGTGTAACATATATAGCAAAGTCTGTGTGTGAAAGGCTCACAGGAAGTACCATATGGAATTGGGAAAGCATAAAGAATTTATTCTCAAGTCAGGAACAGGACAAGTTCAGGAGGTCTTAGCAAGCACAATTAGGCAAGGGGAAAAAATGGGTATACAGCTGGAAGGTAAAAAGTTAGTTATCTTACAATGCCATCATGGGTTTTATGCTTAGGAAAAATCTAACTTTCATCAAAGAGCAGCTGAGACTTACAAATGAGGTCCAGGAAGTTCCAGGCTGAAAAACAAAAAAAAAAAATGAATATGGGGGAAAAGCCAGTAGTATGCACATATATCAGTAGTGAACTTGGTAAAAAAGAAATCTCGTCCACCATAACTACAAAAAAAAAATGAGATATTTAGAAATTAACCAACAGGGCTGAAGAGATTGCTCAGTGGTTAGAGCACTGACTGCTCTTCCAGAGGTCCTGAGCTCAAATCCCAGCAACCACATGGTGGCTCACAGCCATCTGTAATGGGATTTGATGCCCTCTTCTGGCGTGTACAGAGGGCAACAGTGTACTTATATGTAATAAATAAATCTAAAAGAAAGAAAGAAAGAAATTAAGCAACAGGTCCTTGCAATAGAAATTGTAAGCCAGGTTAGGCCATGCGTGCTTTTAACCCCTCACTAGAGCAGCAGAGTTCTAGACCAGCACTGAGACTGTCTAAAGAAAAGAAGCATACAAACCACAAATAAACACAATTTTAAAGAACTCACGAAAAGGACAAGCACCCCAGGCGTGGACCAGAAGAGTCGATATCGTCAGGGTGAATATACTTCCCACATGATCTGCTATTCCCAGATCTATGTCTGCGATTCCCACGGAAAAAAACAATGGCTTCACAAAAACACATGCGTGTGAGTGTGCTTGTGTGTGTGTGTGTGTGTGTGTGTGTGTGTGCACGCGCGCGCTCGTGCGAGCTCCTGCACTTGAAAATGAGAGAGCCAGTTCAAGGCATTTATGTAAATCGGTGGCTTTTTTTAGGTAGGGCCCCAAAGGCACACAAATTAAGACAGACAAAGAGAAACAAACTAAGGAGTATGGTATGGCAACAGAGCCCACAGCAGATTGTCCCCGAATCTTCAGAACCAGGAGGAAAGGTTTACAAGTGGCTTCTCCATTAAGAAATTAGTTTCTGGAATATATAAAGCATTCAAAAGGAAGCCTTTGGACTAGAGAGATGTTTCAGTGGTTAAGAGCACCAACTGCTCTTCCAGAGGTCCTGAGTTCAAGTCCCAGCAACCACATGGTGGCTCACAACCATCTGTAAAAAGATCTTATGCCCTCTTCTGGTGTGTCTGAAGACAGCTACAGTGTACCTATATATAATAAATAAATCTTAAAAAAAAAAAAAAAAAAAAAAAAAGGAAGCCCTTAATGCCAACACTGCCCAGAGGCAGGTGGATTTCAGTGAGTTTGAGGTCAACCTGGTCTACTTCTAGGCCAGCAAGGGCCTCAAAATACAAAGCAGTCACCATCTATCTGAAGATTCACAAGACAAAAAAAAAAAAAAAAAAAAAAGTAGTTTTTAGAACAATTGAAGATTTTAAAAGAATGCGGTAGAGGGGTTCAACCCATAGACCAGCTCACAACCAACCATGCGCGACTCCAGGTCTAGGAGATCTGCTGCCCTCTTCTGGTCTCTGTAAGCACTGCAAGTGCAGGCAAAAAAAAAAAAAAAACAAAAAAACCGCACCCGCACCCGAGCACCTTTTTTTTGTTTTTGTTTTTTTTAAAAAAGGAGGGGCGGGGAGTGAAGTAGAGTTTACACCTTAGGTCAGTGATAAGGAGAATAAGTGGAGA
This sequence comes from Micromys minutus, assembly GCF_963924665.1. Lineage (NCBI taxonomy): Eukaryota > Metazoa > Chordata > Mammalia > Rodentia > Muridae > Micromys > Micromys minutus. The sequence goes on along the minus strand of NC_137957.1, from coordinate 16,376,826 downwards.
AAGAATCTACTTACAATCTTGATATCCAGTAAAGATGCTATAGGCTTGGTACAAAGGAAAGCATCTTTACCCCGGCTGGCTGAAAATGACTCTGGTCATCTGCTTCCTCCACGCGGTCCTTTACTTCACCGCATGCTGAACCCGTCTGTGATCTTACTTCATCTTGTAATTCTTGGTAGCAGCATTCGCTCCCACGGTCTACATCAGAAGACACTGGCAACTTTCGGGGCGCTGCCCTCCCCCGCAGCCCAGGCCTGGCACATGCTGGAAACCGATGCTCGCCCGCTCGCCCGATCTGTCTTCAGCGTTGACCCCACACGCATCTGAAATCACTCGAGTAATTGTTTCTTGTTCCTTCTCAGGTCACAGTCCCTGGACATGACTCATACCTCACGAAGCTCACTATCCCAGGGAAATCCCAGGAATTCAGTGCCCTTAAAAAGGATTTTCACCTCCCATTGCGACAGCAGCTGGATGTCATCTCTGTATCAAATCCCTCGTGCCCAGTGGTTCCTCTGTACAAACTAATGCCAAGCCACTCCGCCGCGACAAAGCCTAGTTTGTTCGTCTTTTTCATGGCTCTTTTGCACATACTTCTCAAATAAAGCAAAATGTGAAACTCAACCCCCATGACGCCCTGGAATCAGGGATTGGCTACTCCAGTTTATGGACTGGGATGGTCTCCACTGTTGTCCTTAAGAAAAATGGATGTTTCCAAACCTGACCTAGAGCCACCTACAAAATGGATCCTCAGTCTGGATAAAATGGAGTCACTGCCTAGCAAATGCTGCCCACGGCCACTCCATTCCGAGAGTCCCAAACACTTACAAGAAAGTTCAGAAGCAAAACAGACATCCCTACAAGAGAAACGGTTTGTACACGGAGAGCCACAGGGATCAAAGCCGCAAGGATAGACACTTTCTGATCACCTGATGTTATTCGACCTTTCACGGGTTGTATTTGTAGAGAGCTGATAAGGCCTATAAGTGGTTCTCCCCAAAGGAAGAAATTTCTAGATAACAGGACTAAGAGCATTTACTCTTGCCAATGTTCTAAGAACAGATGAGAGGAAAATGGGCGAATAGTCTATGTGGCTACAGAGCCCGACGGATGAGGTGGCCTCTGTCTCCTGTGCCGCGCTCCTAGCCTCCCTGTACCCGATGCCACAGTCCTATGAAGATGACCCCTGTGTAACCCTAGTCTCTTGCCTGAGCCTCAGACGCAGCTCTGGCTGCTCACCAGACACACCATCCTGAATATGGACTTGGGCTCATCCTGTTGACAGTTGAGAGGCCATGCCAGGCTGTTCGGACCCCATACCCAGTCCCTGAAGGCAGCTGTATTGATCCTTGCCAGCCTCTCCAGGTCACTTATCACCCTCACTGCTAACCCATCTGCTCATGGGCATCTTCCAACCAGCTGCCCAAAAGCCTGCTCCCTAACCACAGCACAGTGCTCGAAGCCCCAGGTCTGGATGCCTTTCTGATTGTGCCTTGCCTCGTTTCCTGCATGGAACTCCATTCCATGGGGAGGCTACGAGCACCAACTGCTCTTCAGAGGTCCTGAGTTCAATTCCCAGCCACTACATGGTGGCTCACAACCATCTGTAACGGGATCCAAGGCCCTCTCCTGGTGTGTGTGAAGGTGGTGACAGTGTGCTCATCCACATAAAGTAAATTTTTAAAAAAAGAAGAATTCTAAGCATCGTCTTCAGTGGGGAAGGCCATGGAGTTCCGGGTGGCCGGGTTCAAGGCTGGTTCTTCAAAGAAGCTGGTTTTGACCAGTGAGTTTGCAGCACCGTGGTGTGGAACTACTCCGAGCTGGCCTTCTCTAGCACGCCTTGAGCGCTTTAAGATCAGGATCTATCTACTTGAGAAACTTCATGTCTCAGAGCGGAGCACAAAATAGGAAATAAATGGGTAAGGAGCTGTTTCAGCAACCTGCACCAGACCTTTCCAGGACTCTAAGGGTTTGAGCAGTTTTGTGAAAATAGGGTTTATGTTTGTCAACATTCCGCTCACTACACATACACACAAACACAAACTTGTCATGCGCGCATCAAAAAACAAACTCCAAAGGCAGCAAGTGCTAACACTATAAGGCTGGTGAGAAAGGCATTTGCTATCTCTTAACCTGCATCTGCACTTCCTTCTAGGCCAGAGAATCAGTGAAAGTAACTTTATTCTAACACATCGTGAGAAGAGAAAGCTGGGTATGGTGGCACACACCTCTAATTCCACCACTCAGGAGACCGAGGCAGACGCATGTCTTAGTTCTAGGCCAGCTGGGCCACAGAGCCAGACCCTGTCTCAAAAGTAAATAAAAAGGATAAATACTGAACAGGAAAATCAGCATTAACTTCAGGGTACAGGTTTCTGAGTGCCGTGCTTTTTCCTCAGGAAGTAAGAACATGCGGGGTTCAGTAGGCAATGAAGGCTTGAGATTCTAATGAGACACATGGGCACCCTGGTGCCCTTTCTTGGTGCCAAACATAGTCTATATTTTAATATTAATAGTATGCATAGCTTTTTAACCACTTCTAAACTAGGAAATAGCACGAGTATCTTGATCATTTTATTTAAATAAGCATTAACTTATATCCGGAAAGCATGTATTAGTAGTTCAGAAGGGGATCTGGGTATATTACATTTGAAAAATATAAGTTGAAGCCGGGCGTTATCCTGCCTCTTGGGGGGCTGAGGCAAGATCAACACACTTCAAGACCAGCCTGGACTACAAGTGAGACTCATTTTAGAAAACAATAGAATATCTAAGCTCAAACTTGGTTTGCCATCAGCTGGGTGTTCTGAGTTCTGACTGGCCTTTTCCCAGGATTGTGTGAATGGAAATGAGCTGTTTGCTGAGTTCGCTGAAACAACTTACACGTACACGTGTCTTACGTGACTAGCCCAGGGCTTTGCACACGGCCATTGAGTCATGCTACGTCTTTATTTTGTTACTTTTTGTTCAGACACAGCGTCTCCCTAGGTTGTGTAGGCTGGACTTGGAACTCACCATAATCCTAACTGGCTTTTGGATCGGCCTGCCTTAGCCACTGGAGTAGCTACTGTAGGCCTGGACTGCTCTGTTCATCGTAAGGTAACATTACTTAAATCAGAAATCTGTATCAAAACCCACTGTAAAATCACTGAAACAGGGTGAGGGGTGCGGCTTAGTGACAGTGTGCTCCGCATAGTCAAAGGCTTGGGTTCGACCTCCATTAACTACCCACCCCCCAATCACAAGACAAAATATGACCAGGGGACTATCCTGTGGCCCTCTGCCAGGTAGAGAAAGCACAGAAATACTTGGGTTAATAACTATTTTGAAAGCATTATACCTTATTAAAGGTGACCTGGAAACTGAATTACTTGTTACCAAGAATCGTATCCTTTTTGGGGAAACTTCCACAAAGTGCCTAGTTTATGTGGGTACCATCTTTGAATTGAGATGGTAAAATCCCAGCACTCGGGAGGCAGAGGCAGGTGGATCTCTGTGAGTTCAAGGCCAGTCTTTTCTACAAGTCCCAGGAGAACCTGGGCTATACAGAAAAATTGTATCTGGAAACGAATCCAGGTTTCTCAAACTTGAACTCTGCTTGTATTAAAATGGTGCACACCAGCTCTGCTTTCTGACATATGAGCTGACACCAGGTTGAGAAGCATCTGATTCTAGGAGAGGCGCACAAACCCATGTGACATAGCTACTCTCCGACTGCAACAGGGGCTTAACTCTCATCCCACAAGAGGGCAGCTAGTGAACCTGTGTGAGCTCACTTCTGCCTCCCTAGTCACCTTGGGCACGGGAAAGAATGATGAATGATTAGAAGAACACGGTGTTCTCCATGCCTATGACAGACTCTACAACTGAGTTTGTTCCGGACTTACATCACTAATTAGCAGACACTGTACAGTCTCACAGACTGTTCATTCAGTCATGTGGGGTTTTGTTTCTCCAGCCTTCTAAGTGATTCTTGTCTTAAAAGCGATTAAAAATGCTCAGATTGAATGGGGCGGCATTGGCCCATGCCTTCAATCCCAGCACTCCAGAGGTAGAGGCAGATGGATCTCTGAGTTCAAGACCAGCCTGGTCTATAGTGTGAGTTCCAAGACAGCCAGGGCTACACAGAGAAACCTTGTCTCAGAAAAATAAATAAATTCTCAGATTATCTAAGATTTAACATTTGCTTGGGAGGGATGATGGCTACCTCTGAGCTTATTTTATTTACGTTATCTGATTATCAATAAAAAATATTCATATAGGGAATGTTGTCTCTGTTGGGATTCTGTAAACCCCCCCCTCAGTTACCTAGCAACAGCCAGGTATACCCCACCCCTCAATTACCCAGCAGTAGCCAGATATGCTCCGCCCCAGTGACCTGACACTATAAAAGGAGCTGCTTGACCCCTCCTCTCTCTCGTGCTCTTGTGCTCTTGCAGCCTTGCTCTCCCACCCCTAACCCTTCTCTTCCCTTCCCTTCTCTCCTCTCCTTCCATGTGCTCATAGCCGGCCTCTACTCCTCTACTCTCCCTCTCTTTCTGCCTCTACCACCCTCTTAACTCTCCCATGACCTGAATAAACCCTATTCTGTACTATACTGTTGTGTGGCTGGTCCCTCAGGGGGAAGGGATTCCCAACATGGGCCCCCAGAGGCATCTCCCTTGCCCTCAGGCCTCGCCGCACCTCCATGGGCCATATGCCCCCCCCCCCACTCTCTTCATCCTTCAGCACCACATTGGTGCTGAAACCCGGGACGTCATCTTTTCACAACATTGGTGCCCCGTGACTTATCCTTTCAGTGACTTTTCCTTTCATTGGTGCCCCGTCATCTTTTCCTTACAGTCTCTATTACTATTTTGTTTGCAAACAAAATCTACACTCTAGAAAAGATTGGAGAAATGGCTCAATGGTTAACAGCACTGACTGCGCTTCCAGAGGTCCTGAGTTCAATTCCCAGCAACCACATGGTGGCTCATATCCATCTGTAATGAGATCTGATGCTTTCTTCTGGAGTGTCTGAAGACAGCTACAGTGTACTTATATATAATAAATAAAATCTTTTTAAAAAGAAAAGACTGCCACATGAGGTTGGAGAGATGGTTTAGTGGTTAAGAGCACTGACTGCTCTTCCAGGGGTCTTGGTTTCAAATCCCAGCAACCACATGGTGGCTCATGATCATCTGTAATGTGATCTGATGCCCTCTGGTGGGTCTGAAGAGAACTACAGTATATTCACACAAAATAATTTTTTTTTAAAAGACTGCCTTAAATATACTCTAGGAGTGATCAGATCTAAAGTCTTAGGCAAGAATATTTTAACAATATTCCCAAAAACCAAATGATCCCTCCAAGACGGTATATGCTATTTACGGCATACACTGAGTTAGGTTGAATTATATGGCTGTGTGTTCCATGGACAAGATGACTGACAAGGGTGTCTTCAGAGCAGGAGTCTGGGAAGGAGCGTTTGAGGAGCTTGCTCAAGACCTGCATTCAGTGTCCAGTACCACAGGAACACAATGCTTCAGAAGATTCCAGTTAATGTAGTAAAGAATCTGAGAAATCATGACTCCCAAGTATACTTAGGCATGGGGCCATTTGCTAAATAATTAGCCTACTGTGATCTTAGATTTCCAAACACATTTTGGAGAATCATAACAAAAAAATTGTCGCAACTAATGAGTTTTATTGTTTCCCAGCTGCTTGTTAAAACACACTGCATAGTTGTAAATAAGGAATTTGCTTCCAGGAGGAGCTGGGACACTTACGGGTCCTCACCTCATCAATAAAAATCTTGATTGTGCTTTGTGGTCAAGGACAGGTTGGTATAAGTCCACATCTATCTCCAGAAATGCTACAAGTGGGATTTTATTTATCTGTCTGGGTGTTTTGCCTACTATGTCTGTGCCACTAGTGTCCCTGGTGCCCAGAGGTCAGGAAAGGACATTTGATTCCCTGACCAGAGCTGTGGGTTACAAGCCATGTGTGGACTGCAAATTAAGAGTAGCCAGTACTCTTAACCACTGAACCCCCTTTGAGCCCCTAAATAGAAATACTTGCCAGTTTTTCAAAGGTAAATATATTGCATATTTAACTAGCATGTGTATTATGTGTTGTCAGAGGATAATTTTAAGAAACTGTCCCCGTTATAATTATTTAATCTCAATTGGGGGTTTTACTCCACCATCACCATTCAGTTCCCAGATAGAAGACACAACTTCTATATTTATAAGCCTTTAATACCCTGGAGCTTGGCAGATACCTACTCTCTAAGCTATTAAAATCTACCTCCCCATTAATAACCCCAAGTTAGAACTTGCCACATTCCCTCTGGGCAGCTTTTAACTCCAACTGCCCATGTTTTCATGACTCACCTACCCCATGGTGTCTTCTCTCTCCATCTTCTCTCTTCTTCCTGCCTCAGACCCCAAACCCCACCTGTCTCCCACCCAGCTGCAGGCTGTAGGCATCTGTACTGGCTGGTTTTGCTTCTTGGTGATGAAGTTTGCAGGAATAGAAACCCTAAGACAGCATCTTAATTCACCAATCAGCAATAACTTGGAGAGCATCATCTGGGTCTAAATGATAATTTCCTGGTTCCTGGGGTCAACCAAGGCCAGTATTTAGCATTACATACATTACATGCATTACAATACATAGCAACAGACCAAATCTAACAGTCTACCTTTCCGCAGTTTCATTTCTGCCATGATGTATGCATACTGCAAGTTGGCTGGCCAGCAAGCTTCCAGGTGGTTCTGTGTGTCTGATACACTTAATGCTGATTCAAAGGTCACTAAAAGAGTAGCCCATCTGTGATCTTGATTTTGGCCCCCCACTAAAGAAAGCTTATGAATATTTTAGCAGTAAAGGTTTTGGGACATGGAAGCTTACAGTCCAGCAGTTGTTTTAGAGTGTGAAAAGCAAGCAGTGGTTTCAGAGGGATCCAGAGGATGTGACTCAGTTGGCAAGTGCTGCCCAGAATACATCAAGTCCCGAGCTTGATGGTATACAGGGAACCACACACTTAAGAGGATGTAAAGGGATTGGTAATGTCTTAGTCAGGGTTTCTGTTCCTATACAAAACATCATGACCAAGAAGCAAGTTGGGGAGGAAAGGGTTTATTCAGCTTACACTTCCATATCACTGTTCATCACCAAAGGAAGTAAGGACTGGAACCCAAGCAGGTCAGGAAGCAGGAGCTGATGTAGAGGCCATGGAAGGATGTTACTTACTGGCTTGCTTCCCCTGGCTTGCTCAGTCTGCTTTCTTATAGAACCCAGGTCTACCAGCCCAGGGATGGCACCACCCAAAATGGGCTGGGCCCTACCCCTTGGTCACTAGTTGAGAAAATGCCTTACAGCTGGATCTCATGGAGGCATTTCCTCAGCTGAGGCTCCTTTCTCTGTGATAACTCCAGCTTGTGTGAAGCTGACACAAAACCAGCCAGTACAGGTAATACAAGGCTATCTTTAGCTACTTCAAGAGTTTAAGGCCAATTTGGATTCTGTGAGACTATAAAGACCAACCAACAAGGCATGGAAACCAAGCATGATGGCACATACCTATACTTTTAGCACACGGGAAGGCAGTGAGATCAGAAATTGAAGGCCAGCCTCTGCTACATCTCAAGTTTGAAGTCAATGGGGTGTTATTCTAACCCTGTATAAAGCCCCAAGTAACAGGCTTGGGGAGTTGTAAACAAGTTATAAGACTCATCCAGCATAAAATAGATCTAAAAGCTTACTTTGGGAATTTGGAAGGTAAGAGACTATTTCTGATGACTTCATACTGTTCGTATTCTGAAGGCTGGGGGGGGGGGACACTGATTGAAACAAAAATAGTAATTAAAACTGCTCAGGCAGCAGTACTTACTTACTGGACCGTTTACAAAAGGAGCCACCAAAGAAATTGCGAGGTATCTGGGAGGGATTGGGAAAGGGTGGATGGATATGATCTGAATACACCATGGTCACATATGAAATTACCCAATAAAAGTATTGTTTTATAAACACCTGCTAAAGCTTTTCAGGGAGCTAGCTTTGAAAAAGCATGGAAGGCTGGTAACTGGTGTGGACAACGGGCTTAGATGAAAGCACAAGGACTCAGTTCGAATCCCAGCACCACGTAAGAAGCTGCAGACAGTATGTATGTCTTACGGCTGAGACAGGCAAGCAAATCCCTGGGACTTGTTGGTCAGCTAGGACAGTAGAGGACATGTCCCAAAAGTAAGGCAGACTGGAGAGACAGCTGTGTGCTGCTTTTGCAGAGGATAGGGTTAGGCTAACATGGACAGGATGTCACACAAATGATGGAACTCCCGTTGTAAGGGATCAAATGCCATCTTCTGGCCTCTTCAGGCACTTGCAGATAGTTCAAGGCACTGTATGCACACAATACATATACATGTGGACGAAATATTCATACACATTAAAATTTGAAAGGGCGGAGAGCAATGGATCAGTTCCCAGCACCCACATGGCAGCACCCACGTGTCCGTAACTCTTGTTCCAGGGTTTCTGTCACCCTCACAAACATACAGCCCTAACACCAATGAACATAAAATAAAAATGAATTCCGAAAAGACCACTGACAGAAAAATATGCAAATCTCTTGAAACAATTCAATAAACCATTTATTTGCAAATAAATAAAGTGTGTATACAACACCTAAACATTTAATAATACACAAGGATATAACCTCAGTATTATATTGTAAGTCAGAAATAAATCTCCACCCACTTCGGATGCTAAGGCTGAAGGGCTGCCTTCTACTTAAACGCTAAACCATGTGGGAGGAGTGTTCTTTGATGCTTAAGTCAACAGCAATACAAAACTATCAATTGGTTGCTCTAAACTTACAGTTCAGGTGTTTGTTTTCTATATTTAGACTTGACCCTTCGATCAAAGGAGATTCTTATTATGAATCAAGAGATTAATCTATCCATGTTCTGATTTAGCTTTTCTGAACTGACTGGTTTCTAAACCTAGATGACAGGCCTGAAACTTAGGCAGCCATCAGGAGCCATGGAGTTGAGCCAAGAAGGTGCTTCTAAGAGCCTCAGATTTTTCAACCTGGGACCAACTGCAGCACTTGTGCCACACCCCATATGACAAAGAGCTGGACAAGCTGGAAAACAAGTTGTGTTTTCACTTACCTTAAAAAACAATGTGTGTATACGTGCCCATTTGGAGATCAGAGAACAACTCTGTGAAACGGGCTCACTTTCTGGGGAGTCCGAGGATCAAATGTGTCGTTAGACAAACATAACCTGTACCTTTACCTGCCGCGTCTTCTCTGCAGCCCATGACTCACACATTTCAGAGAACTAAGGAGTTTCAGAATGTCAATAACTTAAATATACAATCCTTCACATAGTCTGTAACTCTTTACATGAAAGATACTAAATAAATTAAATGTTATTATTAACAAATCAAGTAATCCTGAGGAAGCTCCATTATCATCTGTAAGAGATGGAGATGGAGAGGACTCTTCACTGTGCAAAGTGTACTTCCAAAGGTCCTTCCCAGTGGAGACTATTTAAAACAGAAGGAAAATGAACAAAGACAATGCAAATTACATTAAAACACAAATATAATCAAATGAAATTTTCCTAAAGGAAGAAAACATTCACTATTCTTATTAAGGATAAATTACAAATGAATTTTATGTGGACAGTTTTCTTGTTTTAATGTATAAAAATAATACCCATGTTGTCTAATTTGGGATAGAGATATAAAATTCTATTTTTTGGGCAGGTCAGCTAGTTGAAGTAAGTAAGCACAATCATCTGGATTGGCTGTCTGCACACT